>NW_011344493.1:179081-228152 GCF_000735185.1 Notothenia coriiceps
TCACACCACAGCTCAATTTCTCTCCGATGGCCGTTATTTATTCTAATCCTTGGCTGCTCCTGGTCTCTTGGACGCCTAGCAGGCTCATAATTATAAGGTTGTGGTCCGTCATATGCATTCGAATATTCATGTTCAACTTCTTCTGTGTCGAAACTAGCATTGGGATCCATGTTTATTAATACGTTACACCGGCCGCTCTCCCCCTTGTTTCCCCCATGTTACGTCACATGCGGGAGGTCACGTGCAGAGGTTTTTTTATGCGGAAGTGAACATTTCTTACAAAAACGACGCCAGATGTCACTGTGGTGTATTTCTGTATATTTTTGGGAAAATCTAGTGTATTCATCATTTTCCTACACATTTATTCACAGGTGTCTTTAACCTGGAAGTTGCCCTTTAAGTGTAATTTAAACTGAAATAATGGAGCCTGCAGATTTGTTTGTTTCCCAGAAGAAGAACAAACATAAAATAATGATATTAACAATCAGCCTCGATTTATACCTGCGTGAGGAAATCTTACTTCCAATACTTTACTGCTATCAAATGGTACTTCAGCAGTTCAAAAAGCTTAACTAATCATACATTATCATGCAGATGACTCAATGTGCATAATTATGGCAGAATGTCACAGTCTTTGTCACAATGCTATCTGGGTGCTCAAGTGAATTATATTAAGAAAATAATGGGCTTTGAAAACCACTTAAGTGAAGTCTGTAGGAGTCACAGTTTGAGTGTTCTGACAAAATAAAGTGTGTGTGTGTGTGTGTGTGTGTGTGTGTGTGTGTGTGTGTGTGTGTGTGTGTGTGTGTGTGTGTGTGTGTGTGTGTGTGTGTGTGTGGGTCAAAGCTGGTGACAATCAAACTGTCAGCCATAGAGATCTAACAGGCCTGTGTTCTCTCTTTCTCTCTGCAGGACTACTTGGAGAGCATCAGTAATCAGTCTCGGCTGGCCTTGAGCTCTGAGGATAAAGGCTCTCTATTCGGCAACATCCAGGACATCTACCACTTTAACAGGTACAACACACACAGAGAGCTGTGCAGATAGGACTTGAGACTTGGGATTTAATGCTTGATGGTTGAGATTAGAAAGATGCCCATGTTTAATGTGGATTAAAAATACTGTGCTTTGATAACAATACAACGTTATCCTTACATTTGTATTGAGTTTAATCACCTTATGGCATAATATGAATCACATGGTCAGTTGAAAGCTTCCAAAAAAGGTTTCCAAATCAGTTTTGAAGGAAAAAATAGTCTCGACCTTTTTTATTATAATCATTTAACAATATATGATAAACAAAATAGCAACAAGGAGACCTAACATTGTCTCATACCTTTACTATTTCATAATTCATCTTTATCATTTAAAGGACTCAGCATTGCGAAAGTCAGTAAATGAACGAATTAAAAAGTGATTATGACCATCAATTTGCTTAACAACACTGGAGACTGAACTCTAAACAGCTCTGGTAGACAGACAGTTGTCTCTCTCAGGCCACACAGACGATGTCCTGCATTGCTGAAACTGCACCTGTTCATTTCTGGGAAGGGCGTTGTTGTTGTGGTAGTCAGGTGTGTGTTCGTGTGTGTGTTTAATAATTCCACGTCTGCATATTTGTCTCATCCGGCACCACTCTAAACCTTGTGTTTGTGATGTGTGTGTATTCAGACGAGATGGCTAGTTGATCATCAAACATGGTGGTCTGCAGACACACACACACACACACACACACACACACACACACACACACACACACACACACACACACACACACACACACACACACGCTCTTCCTCCATACCTATTCATTTCTCAGCTGTCCCACGCAGACACTGGCCAGTAAAAGCAATCATAAAAGCAGTTTAAAGCGATCACAATGACCTCATGCTTCAGCCACGAAACAATCACTCCCAACTGTGCACTTACATTTTTTACACAATGTGCTCTTACACACTTTCACACACTTTCACACACACACACACACACACACACACACACACACACACACACACACACACACACACACACACACACACACACACACACACACAAAGCCTGTTTGAATTCATGGAAGCTTCTCATTTGTTCAGAGCCAAATGCCCTATGCCCTAATTTCTGTACCTAGGCTGACTCTTGCTCTTACTTGGAACAATGAATCATGGGAGTTTATATTCCTGTGTATTGGAGAAGTAGGAAGTTATGGTTTCTTTCATCAATAACTGATTTCTTTGAGTGCCGTGTTTGTTTCAGAGACCTTCTGCATGATCTTGAGAAGTGCAACGCTGACCCTGTGGCCATCGCAGAGTGCTTCGTATCCAAGGTAAAGATGGTCGCTACTCTGCCCCCTTTTTACTCACCTTCTCCTGCACAGTCCCTCTCTCTGTTTCCATTGGTGGAAAGTAACTGAATATCAACTTAAATGAGCAATTGAGCAGATATTTTAAGGAACATGAACTTCCACTATTTGTTGATTTCCACTTCTGTTCTATAGAACAGAAGAAAACATATAACAGCTTTACTTACTTTTTAGATAAATAACAGGTTGATGCCCAAAGAGGGAAGATTACAATACATTTTACAAAATTAGAGGGTATTTCCCAAACATTTTTAGAGCATTTTTGTATTATTTCAAAACATTATTGCATCGGTATTCAAAGATCTAATGGCAGTGATTTTCTGCATAGTAAATACTTTTACCTTTGATACTTATACTAATAGTTTTTTTGTAATTTTACTTAAAAAACATTATGAACACAGGACATTTACTTGTATCGGAGTAATACATTATGTTGTGGTACTTCAGAGTCACTCTGCCTATAAATACACACTCCTCTGCTCGTTGAAACCTGTCCAAACAGCTGGTCAGACACACACATAAACAGACACTCATGCACAAAACGCACACACACCCACACACAGCACAGAAAATGAGAAACATGTATTATAAGAGATACATTTACCCAAACCCGCTGAAGACGCCAGGCTTATTAAAGTCAGTAAGGTATGTTTAAGGTCAGTAGCATTAGTTTGGTGGTAGGAATGTGAGTTTTAAGTGCCACGAGAGGGCCGGGAGGAAGGACAGCTCAAGGGGAATTTTAAGGACCGTCCAAATATGTAATCACCTTTTTTTGTTTGACTAGAGAGGGATAATAGCAGTGCTTTATCAAGAAAAAGCAGAATCAGCAACTCTATCACTGGATCCTCTGTTTGTGTGTTTCAACTTTTTATCCCAGTCCTGCTCCTCGCCCTGTCCGCACACTAAAAAAAGAAGATTGCATGATAACGTCCCGTGATTCTGTGTTCTGCATTCCTGTACTTCCTCTAAAACATTTTGCATTCCCTCCCTACCCCACTGCAATTACACCCAATGCCACAGAGCAACTGTCTGACCATATATAAAAAAAACAAGTCGCAGTCAGCGTCACAGACTCCCCAAATACAGCAGCTGTTGTTTATACGAAGCAGTTTTATTGCAGTCCACAGCAACACTCTGCGTAATTAGCTGAGATGCACACACAAACCAGCATGATGACATCTTGTAACCGACTGATAAATGTTACAGCGTGATGAACCAATCTTGGATAATCCCCTGATCTGAAATTGGGACAACCTAAAGTTGACTTCTGTTCTGCAGTCAGTACAGCAGTCGCTATAAAAACAGTATAACATCCTTATAGCCCGGAGTAAATTGGGTCAATGCCAGCTGAAAACATCGCTCCACCTCCTTAGGTCCAGAAAACATGCTGCCAGGAGCCTCCTGCCTCTGATAACTTCTCTCATGAGAAACATTAAAGCCATTAAAGTTTGTTATCGTTTATTTTACTGGAAGAGCTCCTGACTTGCTGCTCCAGGTTCTGTCGAAAACATATACACATCTCGCTTCCAGGCGTAAATGATGGTTCCCATAAAAACAATTTAACTACAGTAGAAGGTTCAATCTGGTGGATAAATGCTTTGATTGTGTCAAATGTAACCTAAACAGACGTTTATTATAGTCCATAGAGATTATATTGAACCACGGCCCACGGTTGACCAATGAAAACATGTTTCAATGAGTTTGCAAGTCCTTTAAATGTTCTAGAAATCTACAACTGTACGACAACTGGGTAAACGCATACAGTCGATGGGTAAACTTAATTTGGAATTTAGGAAGATCAAGCAAGCTCAAGAACAGCTGTTATATACTCAATACTATACTGTATATTTACATTGTAAATAAACGAGGATGAACATACAATAATAATGGATGATGAAAGCAGTCTTAAGGCTTCTATAGGTGTGTGTGTGTGTGTGTGTGTGTGTGTGTGTGTGTGTGTGTGTGTGTGTGTGTGTGTGTGTGTGTGTGTGTGTGTGTGTGTGTGTGTGTGTGTGTGTGTGTGTGTGTGTGTGTGTGTGTGTGTGTGTGTGTCACAGCTGATCGTGAAAGAGAGGTTTTGTGGCCTTAGCAACCATGACTAACCTTCGAGAACTTTGGTCGTAATTCTGGTTACAACCCTTGCAGCTATACATTTTCTACCCTGAGCAGCCAAAAATCACAACCCAGCACAGTGTTTGAAGAAGAGACGGGTCTGGTTGTAAATCTCTGCCTCTCTCTCAGATAATTACCGATCCATCCTCATGTTCCTCTCTGTTCGCCTCAGCCCTAACTGTGCAATGTGATGAGTAAGCCTTTAACGCGTTGTATGGGTTGCTACATGCTGACTGAAGCACAATTACAATAAGATCTTAAGCTTCTTCTTTATTTTAGCCCCTAGTGATTTTTGCCGTGTTCAGTTCCCAAATGATGACTCACTGTGACTAGTCCGTTCTCGAGAAAAAGACAAACACTTTATGGCTTTCTCCTTAGAACGGATCAGTGGGTGCTGATACAACTCGACCTTTCCTTGTTGTACTGAGTAGTTATTAGTGGCAAAACAAGTACAAATCCTCTATAATCTGTATTTTGATACTCTGGAAAAGGGATCATGTTTATCGTATAAAGGAGCCAATACTCTCACATGCAGCATGATGATTATATGATTAAACTTGTATATATTTCTAAAAGGGAAGTATATTATAGATCTGAGCTATTTCAGGGTTTTCCTGGTTGAGTTCAAAGAGTGTGTGCAGACATGTCAGCTTTAATGACAAAGTGTGTGGGCAGATGTGCGTGCTCTGTACAATTCTGTACTCAATAGAAACATGTATGTATCTTGTGGTCTTGTGTCCAAGGTTCAGAGGCATATTACGAGTGTGTATTAGGAGTGTGTGTTGGTGTGTGTCATCAGAAATCGATGGTGGCACATCTGGTTGTGTTTAAGCCTGGTCTGTGGCGGCAGACTGGAGACAGGGAAGAGAGCTCTGCTCTTCAATTTAGGAAGGTTCCCACGGAGCACCTCAGGCTAACAAATTGTGTGTGTGTGTGTGTGTGTGTGTGTGTGTGTGTGTGTGTGTGTGTGTGTGTGTGTGTGTGTGTGTGTGTGTGTGTGTGTGTGTGTGTGTTCCTATTTTCTCAGTTTAGTTAGGTGGGATGCACTGTTTGTCTTTGTGTAGCTAGCTTGAATAGGAATGTATATGTATCCCAAGCAAGGAGCATAACATCCAATCACACCCTGTGTATGTACACTGTAAGTAACTATGAATCGCATTTTAGGAAATATGTGTAAATGTCCACATTCCTGTGTGTGTTTGGACACAATGAACCAGAACAGCCGTTTGTGTTTATGATGCTGCTTCCTGGTGGCTGTCCACATCCTGCGACCCCCCCCCCCAAGTGTATTGACACAAATAGATTTCAATTAGACTGTCACGTTATGCAACAGAAAGAGGGTTCATCTCCAGGACTCCAGCATAACGAAATGAGAGGGGGAGATTGATAGAAAAAGCCTAAAGAAACAAGAAGGAATGTAAGATTATGAAACACTGACGAATATCCGTAAAACATCAATGAAGAGATAACATGGAAATCAGGTGAAAGACTGAACGATATGAAGCAGAGTTCCTGAGAGCAGCAGAGAGAGGTTAATTCTAGCTTTGATAAGTCATCCCGTCTCTGATGTCTTTGATGTTCAGTGAGTCATGCAAGGTGGGAAGAGTCTCAATTATAGGGGCGGCGATGCAGTATGAGGGGATATATAATCTGAGCGCTCACTGCCGTTTGGATCAACAGAGACTCAAAGGCCAGGACGCAGGCTAATCATAAGCTACAGGGTTGACTTTCAATTAGTAGCAGTGAACGGAGGAGAGAAGAGGCCTTGTCTGAGGGCTGAGAGTGTGTAGGGATGTAAACATGAAATAACCAGGCCAGTCATCAAATCTGCACCGGATCACTGCAGAGACATCACAAACAGTGAGGCAAACAGGGCAGTACACTTTACCTGAGAAAAACAGCATTCGGTACCAGTGTTGTGTTTTTTAGCCCATTTATTACTACGTACATAAACCTTATATTACAGCTAATCATTTGCAATCTGTGCTGCCGTGTTTTTTGAAATTCAGACCAAATGTATTTGCTCCAGGCATTCATTGTTTGCAAAATATTTAGCTATGAAGATTTATTAGCGGAGTTTGGAAACGCTTAATCAGCTTTTAGACTGCTGACATGATGGGAAATTAATGGTTGTTCAAAATGTAGGAAAACAAACAACTCATATTGCACTTATCAAAACCAGGTGTTAAACCACATACATTAATGTACACCAAAAAAACATGTACCTTTTATACACGCATAAATACACACCTACTAACAAATTGTGATGAGGCTTCAGGATATAAATACTTAACCAGGAAGTGAATTCAGAGAGGATACTGATTTACAAAACCGGGCACATTTTACAGTTTGTTCGAGAGTTGAGGTGCCGTTAAATCTCATGATGAAGTAAACGATTTCTTAGTTTGTGGTTGAACAAGAAACTAGCTAGAATTTGCAAACATACTTTAACAAGTTGTTTTGCTGTAGTTGTTCGAAAAATAAAAATAAATCACAAGAAAATGCTGTCAGAAATGCATTTGTATGAACATGGTGAACATTATACCTGCTAGCTATTTGACATTGAGCTTGTGAACACTCTTTAACATTACATGACATCATTGATTCTTCTCTTGACTGTTTCGTTTTTTCATGTCATTTAACTGCATCATCTAATTTGTGCTTGTTGTGTTTTACAGAGTGAAGAGTTCCACATTTACACTCAGTACTGCACCAACTACCCACGGTAAGACAGCACTAAACCGGTTTGCTTCTCAGTGTCTGCTTATCAACCGTCCTACTCTACAAACATTCTTGATGTCATCCTATCTTAATCTCACCTCCGCACACTGTCTTCCCAGCGTCTCACGTAGCTCCATTGTGTGTGTCCATCAATGCGTTACCTTTATCCCCTCCCTGACAAACTGACACACTCCATAGACGTCAGCTCAGCAGGAGTCAAAGTGTCTACCTTCAGTTGTGCCTCAGGCTCTGTTTCTCCCTCCCTCCCTCGTGCACTTTTTTTTCCCTTTATTTTTTTATTCGCTGCCTATTGACAGAGTTACAGCTCCCACACTGACAGATGGGGTATTATAGTTGTCACCTTATCATACCTAACGCCGTTAATGTTTTAGTAAGCTTTGTGTGAGTCTGGTCCTATGGGAGAAGTTTATTGTGTCACTGTATTTGAAACATGAGGCTATTCTTTACGACAATATACACTGCACCTACCAAACACACCTTTCCCCTTTGGCTACCTTTTTTCTTTAACAGTGTTTCATCACAAGTGCACGTGGGGGAAGAAACTATTTACCAGCTAATTATGACTAATTCAATGCTGATTGTGTGTGTGTGTGTGTGTGTGTGTGTGTGTGTGTGTGTGACACTGTGTGTGAAGGGGCTTTTGTCAGCTGTATGAGATAGACCGTCTCCCACATCCACACCACAGCTGGTGACCCCAACCAAGGTCACACACGACAGACGTGCACACACATGGAAGACACTCAAACACACACAAGCACACACACACTCAGAGGATGTAGATGTATCATGGTCGTACTGCGCTCTTAGGTCGGGTTTCCTCCAGGACAATGTGAGGCCTGTGTGGAGCTTTACTGGAATTTAGATATACAGACACGCTCGGACACACACGCACACATAAACACACACACAAGACAGAAAGAACGTTTTGGGTAGTTCACAGCTGTTTTCCATCATTTTCCACTCTGCCTATATATACACACACACACACACACACACACACACACACACACACACACACACACACACACACACACACACACACACAGACTTCATTACTTATAAAAAAGCTTCTTCTTTCCTGGGAGGTCAAACAACACACAGCTCCAGTAAGCAGTACATTCAGGTCTAAAAAGGTTTAACAGTGCTTCTGTTTACAGTGCTGTTAGGTGAATATGTACCAAAAAGCAATAAAGGCTGCATGGGAAAACTATTAAGGAATTAAATGAAATTTGAGATATAGATCTGTATTATGATGAACTCCCTTGTTATGTAAATATGATATAATACTCGCACACCATGCTAAAATCGTTATTATATTGGCTGTCATGACATACATTGCACCTCTATCTTGTCATCACAGTCAAATTAGGGTATACTGCACACCTCTGAAATCTTTTTCGCTGTGTTTTGCCTCCGCAGGTCGGTGGCTGTGCTAACAGAGTGCATGAGGAACAAGGCGTTGGCCAAGTTTTTCCGCGAGCGCCAGGAATCTCTGCGGCACTCCTTGCCTCTGGGCTCCTACCTGCTCAAGCCAGTGCAGAGGATCCTCAAGTACCACCTCCTGCTACACGTACGTCTGTCTGCCCTGCTCCAAAACACACTTACACAGAAACAATTACTCGCTACCCACAGAAATGCAAGCCCAGGTTCACACAAGTCATTCCAGGACACACTAAGGTTTTTTTGTTATACCAATACAAATGGGCTGAATAACAGCCTTTCTGACACGGCTCCAATGACAATCTCCACTGGAGAAGCCAAATGTTTCGACATATGCTGCTCAGTATGCATGTTCCTGTGCATGCATTAGAGTGCAAGCATGAGTGTGTGTTTATGTGCAGAAACACACACACGGGAGCCTGTATGAGTGCATCCCTGTGCATGTGCATACAGTATGTGCGTGTGCTGACTCTTAGCGTTGTGTGTTTGCAGGAGATAGCCAATCACATGGAGAAGGACACGGAGACGTACGAGGTGGTGCAGGAAGCCATAGACACCATGCAGAGAGTGGCCTGGCACATCAACGACATGAAGAGGAAACACGAGCATGCTGTTAGGTTGCAGGTAAGACGACACAATTATAAAATGAGAAAGAAGCAAAAACAAGTCTTCAAGCACTCTGCTGAATCCATCACATGTGGAGTGTGTGATCTCCTCCATGATGTGTTCTCCACACTTTCCACGCTTTTCATTATTCCTATAACTAAAACAGACACAGGGAGCCTTCTCAAGGAGCCAATTCTTTTATTGTTCTGCAGAACAGTTATGTGAAGTCTAGCTTTGATTCAGCCAGCGCTCTGATCCACGTCTTACGCAAGTGGCTGAGTTTTCCACTGGACTAATGATGGCCTTGCATAAGGAGGGCACATAAAAGGGAAGCTTGTTTCTTTTATCAGCTGGGAGCCAGAAGGGCCAGATGAATGCAGGAATGTGTGGGGAAGCATCAGAGAAAGGATTGGCTCTATAGAATTCTTCAGTTCTGTTGTTTTGCTCTCTTATTATCTCTCCTTTTTTCCTCTTCTTTACTGTTTGCTATAGTCAGTTTCGCCCTCCATTCAGTCGCACAAAAGACACCCTCCTCCTTCACACTATATATGAAACCCCACCTTTTTATAATGTTCTTTTCAATCATTGCTTTACTATTTATTTGCTTGAATCTGTTAAAGTTGACATATTGTTTTTATGAACAATCTTTGTTTGTGTTTTTTTCCAATGATATGCCATGTTTCCAATTTAGCTTTTTTAATGTGTCGTTATTTTTTCTGCACGATTTGTTATGGTTTCCCTCCCCTAACTCTCTGTATTTCTATGCACTCTGCAGGAAATCCAGAGCCTGCTGACCAACTGGAAAGGCCCTGATCTGATTGGCTACGGAGAGTTGGTCCTCGAAGGAACGTTTCGTCTACAGCGAGCTAAAAACGAGAGAACCCTCTTCCTGTTTGACAAGCTTCTGCTCATTACCAAGAAACGAGAAGAAACGTACACGTACAAGGCTCACATACTGGTCAGTCACATCCAGAAGAGACACAACTAAATAATAACGTTTCTGTTCAGTAACAGCATTTCTAACACAATGTCCTACCTTCCTGTGTTTTCTGCAGTGCTGTAACCTGATGCTGGTGGAAGTTATCCCGAAAGAACCGCTGAGTTTCAGTGTGTTTCACTACAAGAACCCCAAACTTCAGCACACGGTCCAGGTACAGAAACATTGCACAATAGAGCCTGCATCATAACATGAAGTCAAAGTGAATGTAATTACACGTTTGAGCAAGCGTGCAATCAGAAAGTGTGAAGATCATTTGCAGGTGTCCGGGCCCACCTCACTGAGCTGCTCAGACACGTTTGAAGAGGCTAATGGTGGCCATTGTTGTTCCCCTAACCACTGTGTTTTGCATTAGCACTGAAAAAATAAAAGATAATCAGTGTGACATTAGGAAAGCCGTGTTTCAAAATGTTTAAGGGTTTATCCCGACCCTCCCTGCTGCTTTGTGTCTGATGTCATCTTCTCTCTGATGTTTTCCACTCTACCCTCAGGCCAAATCACAGCAAGACAAGCGCATGTGGATCTTACACCTCAAGAGACTTATACTTGAAAACCATCCGGCCAAAATCCCTGCCAAGGTAAGAGCGGCTCGTCCTCCTGACAGCTCCCTCTCTGTTCACTGTGGCGTACAGACAGATTTCGAGTGGGATGTTCGGGAAATGTCTCTCCCTCTTCCTTTCTCCCTCATCTCCATCTGTCTTTCCTCCGGATTTATCTCCTCCCTTTACTTTTTTATGTGCTCTGATTTTTCCTCTCATTTATTTAAATTCAACCACAATCCCTTTTCTGTGTCTAATTCTGATTTGGCCATGTGCAAGTGGAAACTGAGGATTCCTCTCCAAGGGTGAAGGTCACTGTGAAAGTTTACTGATTACATAAAGGGGCTGCTTGTTAAGTGTCAAACATGCGGATAATTAAGAGAGGACTGTTATGTGGCGCCACCTAGTGTCAGAGCTAATGTTTATCAATAACCTGTGGAACTCACCCTCATATTTTCTCACTTGATTTCTAGGCTAAGCAAGCAATTTTGGAGATGGATGCAATGCGTGAGTGCCAATTCATATATGTATAAGAAATGTAGAATACATAGAAATTACATACATATTCAATGCATTCTATTTAATCATCATGTTGTTGACATCTTTTCTTTCATTTATCCAGATCATCCTGGGTTTCATTTCAGCCCCGATGGAGGTAAGAAGGATTCCCCTCAGACCAAGGAGGGTCCAACCCCTCGTAGAGGACGCAGGAAAGGTAAGACATTAAAGAGAAGTACTGAATCTTAAAAGTAGACCTTGCAAGGCTGAACTCAAAGATTTAATCAATGATTTGTTTGATTTCCCAGAACCTCTATCCAAATTGTTGAAAAATGCCAAGCAGAATGCTGCCAACACAGACGGAGAAAAGGTGAGTGATAGCCAGAGATGATGAAAAGTTGTAGGTTGATAAGCACGCTGTTATTTTAAAATCATAATTTAAAAAATAACCTTCCTCTCTTCAGCGGATAAGTCTGGGCGCCACTCTGCTCTCGCCAATGTCCCAGCTGGCTTTGGGCACCATTGGTCGAAGCCGCAGCCTCATCAACCAATCACAGGAGTCCCTGGACCCCGGCGATCACTACGACCACAGTGACAGAGAAGAGGAGCCTCATCAACAAGATGCTGATGATGAAGATGACAGTGGTTTGGTGAGTTCAAAGCTGCCCAATAATCACTCGTACTATTCCACTTTCATGTCTAGCTCTTCCAACATGTTTTTAATGTTAAATATCTGCTCCATTAGGGGGGAGGAAAGCGTCTGCGAGTGCCTGGTAAAAGCAGTAGGAAGAGACTGAACCCTCAGGCGTCTGTCGACAGTATAGAACAGTGGAAAACCTTCAACATGAGCACTTCAGACCTACAGGTATAAATCAAATGTAACCAATTTAAAGGGACAGTACGCCCAAAGTCAAAAATTCTTAGCTGCTATTTATCCAGATTGTCTTGGTGTGAGTTGCTAAGTGTTGGAGATATCAGCTGCAGGGATGTCTATAGTTAGATATTTTTAGACCTTAACTACGTTTATAACAACAGCTTTTGCTCACCTTCCCCACAGAGAGCCAGAGAATCCCTAGTGAGGGAAGGAAGTCACCACCCTCCGCTTCTCAGGACCCCTGCCGTGATGGAGGAGCCTCCAGACACCCCCGTCCCAGCTGTAGTAGTCACAGAAAGCGACCAATCTGTGAGGAACATCTGGGCAGACCACCGTGCTCGCAGGGCCATGTTCCCAACCCGCCAGCGAACCATGCAGCCGGAAGACGAGGACGAGGACATCTACCAGATGTTTGTCCCGACGGAGCAGAGCGCACCAGAACCAGAAGTGCACTCGGAGAGGTCAGAAGCCCCCTCGTCGCCCAGGACGGCTCGGCCCTGCAGCTGGCACGTGGAACAGGTGCCCACTGTGCATGTTGACCCCCCCTCTGATGATAGCAGGGTCCTGCGGAGGGCGAGCAGCGCGGGGGAGAAGGCTTCAGAGGGGCTCCAGAGTCCTGATGACGACCAGGCCGGTAACAGCAACCTGGAGGTGATCCACACTGAATCCTCCAGCAATGACATATCTGGGTCATCATCAGCCGAACAGCTGACGTTAGACGATGTAGAAAATGTGTATGACAACATCAGCTACGAGGATCTGAAGAGCATGGGCCTTGTTAGAAGAGACCCCGAGGAGAGCCAGTCACGGAAAGAAACCCCCTCAGATGCACAGGGTTCCCAGGACCAGGCAGCAAAGGTACTGACTGCTCCAGAGACTCCTGTGGTCCCAGAGCGTGTGATCCAACAAGACATTTCTTCTGAGAGAAAACCGTCGCCCATGCAGGAGGGGAGGCCATTCGGGTCATGTGAGCTGAAGATAGTAGAAGAAAACATCTATGACACCATCTGCTTCAGGGACCCCCCTACGACAGAGTTTAAAGGGGTGAATGAAGGGAACAAACTACAACAGGAGAGAGACAGTCTGCTGGCCTCAGAACCAGATCTGACTCGAAGCCTTGGAGGGTTTGTGTCCGAGGAGAGCCTCCACTTTGGAGAGGATGAAGCCTTGCACCCTGTCCCATGTTCCTCTGAGCCAGACTATTCCTCCTCGTCTGCCTCTGAGACTTTCTCGCAGCGCCCGCAGAAAGGGGACAAGATGTCGGAGCAAGTCGACGAGATCTGGAACGATCTGGAAAACTACATCAAGATCAATGAGAAGAAAGCCGATAGACTTCCTGCTGCCTTCCCTGTTAGTGCCCGTGAGTCGCCTAAGAAAGCACCATCGGTCAAAAACAGCCCCACGAAGATTCCTCTTGTAATTAGTCCCCAAGCAGCCAGCAATCCCACCAAGAGTCCCCCAACACACCAGCCTAAGCCCCCACCTGTTACCTCCACGCAGTCATTCACAATCCCAGTCATCAACCTCCCTGACCTGCAAAGTGAATGCCTTGCTGCAGAAGAAAGCTACAGCCCGTCTTTGAGCTCACGCCCCCTTCCTCCCCCGCCCGTCACCCCCGAGCCCCTCGCAGGCACGGTGAAGAGCATCAGGAACAGACTGGCTCGCCTCAGTAGTGGCAGCTTCCGCTTGGAGGACGACGACCTGGTGGAGCTTCCTCCAAGAAACACCCTTCAGAGGGATATTCCCCTCAAGGACCTCCATAGTTTGTTTCCAGGGGAGCTGGCAGGCCTGGCCTCCCCTCTGGCCTCCCCTCTGGCCTCCCCTCTGGCCTCCCCTCTGGCCTCCTCCTCCCTCCTGCTGGGGGAGTCTGTGGACCTGGAGATGGAGAAATCCAAGAACCGAGTGTTCCTGATGGCACGGCAGTACAGTCAGAAAATCAAGAAAGCCAACCAGCTGCTGCGCATGAGGAGCATGGACCCTGGAGACGCCTGTGGGCGGAGCAGAGCTGAGAAGAAGCAGAAAGACCTGGCAGCCATCTTGGAAGAAAAGAAGCAAGGGGGCTCTGCCATAGGTAACACAAAATCATTGAACTCTCGGAGAAAGGTTTTTTTTACTTGTCAAAACTTAGAATGCACTGATCTGGCTAAACTTGACCGTTTTGCCATAGAGTGTTACCTTTTTGAAAACGTTTTAAATCTAAAAACCCAATTTCATATACAGTAACTAATTGGGATCCCTCTTTTGCAAGTCATTTGAAATATGTTTTAATTATCAAAAACACACCAAGAAAACAAACCAATCAACTCACACAATGCCAAAATCTCACATTCAACACACCAAAGAACCTGCACCCATGTATCCTGATAAACACAAATATACTGTAACACACTACAACTATAATTCAAGACAATATTACAAATATATAAAGTCTTTGTTCTTTTTAGCCTTGTGCTCATGTTATATTTATATCATAACAAAACCCTACTCACACCTTCTTTGCGTCCTCTGTGTTTCCCCTTCAGGTGCAAAGATAGCAGAGTACTCTCAGCTTTACGACCAGGTAATGTTCAAAGACCCCTCGCATCACTCCCACCCGGGGCTACCGTCGTCTCCCTCCATGCCTGAGACCTCCCTGGAGGAGGACTGGCTCCACTCCACTTACAGCAATGGAGAGCTGGCCAGCTTCGTCTCCTCGTCCAGTGACTTAAACGATGCTCGGGCGTCCTCTACCCTTCAGCGCAGACTCACCTCTGCCTGCTCTATCCCTTCCCTAAAGACCTCTCCTACCACACCACCATCCCAGAGATGGAGCTCCTGCATGTCTCCACCGAGCGAACAGGAGGAGCACGTGTACAGTTCCATTAAAAGACATCCTTCCTTGAACGCTCCTTCTTCACCCTCGTCAGAGTCTCCCCCGTCGAGTCACTGTCAGTCTCTCGGCTCTCTGGGCAGCCAGGAGAAGACTGAACTCAAATGTAACGTACCCTCGGACAGACTCCGCGGCCCCAGTCTGGGTCGGACCGGTCGGCAGAGTAGTCTCCCAGAGCGCTCGACCCACGGACAGTCAGACATGACTTTACACGACGGTCAACAGGTGGTCGTCCTGAACCGGGCTTCTGCACTGAGCATCCTCAACGCCACTCAGAACTACATGGCTAACTTTAAGGACGATGAGGAAGACGATGACGACTACGTAGAGATCCGCTCGGAGGACGAGAGCGAGCTAGAGCAGGACAGGTTGGCGCGGCAAAACGGCAGCTCGGCAGTCCTTCCCAACCAGAACCGGGGTCTGGTCCACTCCCAGAGTCTCCCGTGCAGCCCGCTGCACTCCTGCGATCAGCAGAGGGCTCTGGACCGTGAGCAGCTGGAGAAGTACCTGTGGAGCGAGCCGCAGCAGAGCCAACCCAAAATCGTCCAATCTCTGAGGGAGAAGTTTCATTGTCTGAGCTCCAGTAGCTTCGCCTGAGTCTTTATGACAAATAAAAAGCCAAATATAAATAAACATACAGCATATAGCAACAAAAGGGACACTGCTGCTTTGCCATCCAGATTTCAACATTATAGTCCACAAACAATGACACATCTCTCAGCATAGAGCAGAAGCAATTTCTTTGATTGCAGCGATATTTGCAACTCTCTGTGACAGGGCTTTAATGTAAAAATAAATAATGAATATTAATAGCCTCAGTGTGAGCCGCCTTAGCACTTCCAAACAGTCTTATTGTGTAGGCTTCAAACAGACCTGGTGGTGAAAAGTAATCGGTGAAAGCAAAGATTGTCTCGTAAAGGCATTCATTGTGACTGAACGGGTTATAATATTCAGAGGAATTTTAACTATTTTATCGCTTTACATGTGAGCCTTGTAGATGTAATTGGAGTCATATGAATTGGTTCTGCTGGAGGACTTGATGCCATTAAACTGTTGTACAGTTACAGTAAAAGTTCAGGATACCTGTTACTGATTTTAAGAAATCTTGTCCGTGCCCAATGTCTCAAACAGTAGTAAAAGCATGAAATATCTGATGATTCACCACACAACTGACTTTTCAAGCTCTTTTTATTTGCCACAAAGCTTATTTTACAGCATTTTGAGCACTAGTTAACCTCCTATTAAGGAGCTGTGAACCACAATGGTGGCTGCTCTAGTGTTTTTAATTGTGCTTACACTATTAAACAGATCTGAACATGCAACATTTTTCAAATTTGCATCTTGAGGCTAGATTGTCACTTTTAACAGCTTTTTAGCAATAATTATAACAAGTAATGATGCCGCTGTAAAGAAAACACGTTGACTAAGATCCAATAGGTTAAGTATAAGTACATTTAGACCTTTGAGTCTATTTGAGGTTATTGTGTTTCTGCCACCTTTGTCATCAATAGGGTAAAAACACGGTTTAAAAATCGAGAGAAGATGCTGATATTTTAGATAATTAAGAAACCATAGAGCTTCATATTTATTTTGAATCTGTGAGTAAATCAGAGATGGTTTTTCATGTCAAAGTCTGGGGGCATCCATCATGTATAAAGTGAAATGTGCATCTCAACAAGTGGATGTTTCTTATCATATTCATTTTAACCTTTAAGAGGGACCACGAAGGAGAACATTAGGGGAGTTGGTTGAAAGTACTGTATTATTTGGTGTATTTGTTTTCCCTCTCACATGGATAGTCTGTCTACTTTGTTTATATTATGGAACACTCTGTCACACTACTGATATCACTTCACAGAAAGAAATTCACAGTCGGATAGTTGTCAGTCACTTTAATAAGGTTCATGCAACACAATTGTTTCTCTTCCCTCGAAGCATACCCAGTATTTATCACACACTGTCTTAATAAAAATCGCCAAAGTTGTCCTACTGTTTGCAAGCATCCCTGGTTATTGGTCTGTTTCACGTTGACCTTAAGCCACAGACAAGTTATAAAATACATTATTTATTAAAAGAGGTTTTATTCTGATTTTAGGGGCGCAAACACAATTGGAATTAAATACTGTGAATATTTTTTTAGAAGTTCCTTTCACGCACTGCTTAACACAAGTTCCAAATCCAAACAACACGTGAAAAATTGAAAAGCACAATATCATGGCCTGCGGTTTAAACCAGGAAATATGTATCATAAGCATGTTAGGAATATGAAGTATGTTCTTTTTTCCTTGTACATTTATGTCCTCTGTTTCACTGGTGGGGATTGTCTGTCTTCATTGAGTCTTTTTTTGCACTTTCTGTCTTTTTTTACATTTGATTTGTAAACACTTTGTAAAGATGTACATTTTAGGAAAGTTATTCTTGTATACATTAGGTATGCTTTATAATGCTTTAATGTTTAAGTTAAGTGTACTGTATTTTTTTAACTGCCTAGTTGTCATTGCTCAACAATGTATTGGAGGTAATAAATTCAAATTAAACTAATCTCTGTGTTTTTGTGGTTATCACTGAATAAACATGAATGGTATGACAGCATATTTTAAATCTGAGGTTATTTTCAACAGTGTTCCTTGCTTATTCCTTCAAGAACACATAATAAGAACAAATACAAGGAGAGCAGCCTAGAATAATGACAACAATTGAGATGACATACATTTTGTAAGGATTAGCCTTGGCTTGGGGATAAAAGTAATGACTTCCCCATTGATTTAGTAGCATGTATGCCTTTAGTTTTATGATATAAAATGTATATCAGGTTATATAAAAAATATATCATGCAGATACCAGCCTACCTTGGCGTTTAAACATCATGCTTGGTAATCAATTGGTTATTACAAGCTAGGCCCATGTAAAGAAATAGGGGAATTGTGTCAACTCAACATTTAGAATTACTGTACAAAAGAGACAATTCTCAATGATGAAAAGTAGGCCCGAAGCCCAACTAGTAATATATTTTTGAGCCCAAAATCAATAACTAAAATTGAGAACATTTAATTAAATTTACAATTTAAAAATGTTCTTCATATTCTGACCAAGAAATTTCCTGCGGACATTTGAAGGATACAAAATAAACTTCTCAGAGCAACACAGAGGTTGGCATACAATTTAATGGTGACAGAGTTTCTACATTGTCCCAAACATATAATTGACATTTTTGCACTGCAATTTCTTCTAACATATATTTGTAAGTTAGTGAGCAAAGTTTGACAAAAAATAGTTTTGCCAATTTATCAGGTGATGAATATTAAACATAATACGATTCCTCCAAAACAAAATTAAGAGTAGCCTACGGCGAAATTCAAGAAGAGAAAAAAAAGGAATAGAGGAACAGAAACACATCTATATAATGTAATGTAAAAAAAGGGGAAAATCCTATACCACATGTGTCAAACTCAAGGCGCAGGGGCGAAATCAGGCCCGTGGTGGATTTAATTTCGGCCCGCAGGATAATTTTTAATTACTATTAGATCTGGCCCGCTGGTATATTGCACGCACACCTTCACTCAATCCTGAGGATTTCCTCCGCTCAGAGCCTGACCCCAAACATTGATGAACTTGCACCCATGATGAGATGCCAAGTATCTGGCTTGAACAAGCATCACAGAGCAGCACACTGAGTTTAATGGATGTTTCATTCTGCACTTTTTTTCTTGCGACAACAGGGCATGTTTGGTTTTTTCTTTGAAGGAAATAGTTGTTTTTGAAGCTGTTGTTGGCCTGTGGAAAAATGTAATCATAAGAAATGACTCTGGAAAATCTGCAGAGCCAGAGCCATAAGAAATGAATGCAACTGATTATTTAATGTTTAATGTTGTTTTTATAGGCACTAATTTAAGCTTTGTTAGTTCCAGGTTTAATATCTGCAATGAGTTCATTTCAATAAGTTTTGCAATAAACATTGAACCAGTCCGGCCCTCGACTAGTACCCATGTTTTTTTTATTTTGGGCCACTGTGTATTTGAGTTCGACACCCCTGCTCTACTATACGTTTAGCTTCACAGCAGGTGCGACATACATTTTGTAATTTAAGTGATAACCAGACTAACCAGCAGAGGTCACCACCGTTACTAATATTAAAACCATAGATTAAAACAGGAAGAACATCAGATGCATGCTGGGTAATATAGTTTATAAGAAATAACGGGACAAAGTGTACTTTTCTAATTTAATAAGGGAACTGGTTGACGTGGAACTTCATTACAATTCCAAAGTTGATATCTTTAACATAATTAAAAAGCTTTAGTTCCGCAATTACATTTTTTAGTGGACATTTTCTTCTCGAATCTTCTCCTTAATACCGGGTTACCCATAGTGCACTGCGGTTCTTCCTTTCTTCTCAGTTGTGTGGTTGTCCAAAATGTCCCTCTTAGATGGTCCGTTGAACGTGCTCGGCCAGAGGACAACTGGCGAGTCTGTTCGTACTCAAAATGGTGAGTAATGTTGCTCTTATACTTGGTGTTTTAAAGAAGCTTCATATATTTAAAGTGCATTACGAATGGTAGACGGGAGAACAGATTGAATTTACTGCGTGATCCACACGTGGCTAATGCTAATGCTAGCTAACTTTTGTCACTATAAGCCTCTGCTTCCTCTTCTGTGAAAATCTGCATAGCACAGAAAAAAATCATGCAATTTTTACACGCTATGCTATTTACGCAAACAAGAGTATAATGTTGTAATCCCATTTCAGTACCTTCCACTCGCATCACCATGAATGGACGGCTATGCTAATGGGATAGAAAAACACTGTCATGGTCTGAAGGTGTGGCTAGCTAACTGTGCACCCCACCAAATAGTTTGACAGGATATATCAGTCACAGATGAATGAATATACGTTTAAGCAGATATAGTAAATGATGAATCAGCTGACTTTTAAATGGGAAGAAAATGTTATTTAGGGCTTCTTGCTAAGAGCAGCTTTCTTTTTGTCTCTGCAGTCATGGCCGCATCAGCCATCGCTAACATCGTCAAGAGCTCCCTGGGACCTGTTGGCCTGGACAAAATGTTGGTGGACGAAATTGGGGTATGTGTCTCAATCATTAATATCCACAGGCGTCATTTGCATTAGGATAATTTGCTAAATAAAAAGTGCACAAAGGATAGTAATCTGAGATTATTTGCACAAGAGGACATGTTCAATCTCGAAAATAGTTCACACTTCGGTAACATAAGTGGTGTAATTTGGACCTGCGACCTTGTTAATAATATTAATTGTAATTATATCGAAAATAATGAGGCAATTGTTGCACCCGCTATGCAGCAGCTTAGCATAGCTATTACTGCACTAACTTTCATAAAAGTATTTTAAGCATATGTATGTATTGTTTGTAAGGGAAAGCAGTAGTGTTTGTTTTTTTAATCTGAAAAAAGTCTCCCCCACACTTTTTCTAACAAAGTGATGCCCCTGTTATCATCTATTTCGTATTATCTGATTTTTACTAAATGGTCTGCCTTGCTCATCTGTCTTATTTTATTGATTGACAGGACGTGACCATCACCAACGATGGAGCGACCATCCTGAAGCTGCTGGAGGTGGAGCACCCAGCTGCCAAGGTCCTGTGTGAGCTGGCTGACCTGCAGGACAAGGAGGTCGGGGACGGGACCACGTCTGTGGTGAGTGGGGTCCTCAGCTGCTCCAATAGGGTGGCACATTTAGGAGTCTACTGGTAAAGAGACCATGTGTGTGTTGGATACCAGGATGAAGAAATATACAATGCATTTTTTTGTCTTTACATTTTAGTGAATACAAATGAGATGAAGGGAATGCATGTTAATATCCCTGTTCTCTATAAAAAGCATTTTTATTGCGATGTTTTTAAAGATTAGTGGGCTGTTTTTATCATTTTTGTGCTCTGTAAACTATTTAATAATGAACAAATTGGTTGCAATGACAGTCCTGTTATAGTACCTACATCTACCTTTCAATATGGATGTATGGCTATGCTAATAGGACAGAGAAACACTCCGTCACAGTCTGAAGAGGTTGAGCAGCCATATTTCTGCCACCTCTAATGAAACGACGGTACAAAATGAAACTTTCTCATATACTCTTTTGCTGAAAGTGTAACAAGGTTATTCTCCTCTTGCAATTTACTTATCTATTCAATGTGACATTCTTTCAGGTAATTCTTGCTGCAGAATTGCTCAAAAGTGCAGATGAGCTGGTGAAGCAGAGGATTCACCCCACATCAGTCATCAGTGGATATCGTCTGGCTTGCAAGTAAGATGCTAACATGAAGGACTGCTCTTTACTGTTCAGAAGTTTTTCTACACTGACGCTGACTATCCCTGGGTGCTTCAGATCTAATGAGATGTTTATTGATGCACACGTTTCTTTTTATCTTCCAGGGAAGCAGTTCGCTACATTAATGAGAATCTCACTATTGGAACAGAGGAACTGGGCAGAGAGTGCTTAATCAATGCAGCCAAGACCTCCATGTCCTCCAAAATCATTGGAACGTATCCTTTTTCCTACACAGTGCACGTGTTGATCAAACCCACTTAATCGCTGGCCTTTGTATGCCAGGACTTTGCAGGCAGTGACTTATTGTTAATGCAACCAAATCCCTTATCTGCCTTAACCTGGAACCCTCAGTGATGCAGATTTCTTTGCTAACATGGTGGTAGATGCTACTCTTGCTGTGAAGTTTGTGGACGTCAAGGGGGTGGCCAAATATCCCATCAACTCTGTGAATGTGCTGAAAGCTCACGGCCGCAGCCAGAAGGAGAGCTTCTTGGTTAATGGATACGCAGTGAACTGCACTGTTGGGTCACAAAGTAAGTTTGTTTCACGATATTCCAAAATGAAAATGAACAACATTGTGTAATGCATCATACATTACAACTACAGCTGATTAAACTTAAATGTGCTGCATACCTCACCTCATGGTGTAAGCAGTGATACGCCTGGGAGATATAAAACGTTCTAGAAAGCTATTTAGACAACGTTCAGTAACTGCGTCACAGCCTTTTAGCCAGACAATGTGATAATAACAAATGTCTTTTCATTTGTTTGTCTTTGTAATGTGGAGTAGCAATGTTAAACATGCCATTCTGTTTTCTCCAAAGTGATGGTGAAGCGCATCCTCAACGCCAAGATTGCCTGCCTGGACTTCAGTCTGCAGAAGACCAAGATGAAGATGGGAGTCCAAGTCCTGATCAGCGACCCAGAGAAGCTGGACCAGATCAGACAAAGGTACACACGGTTCTTCTCTTCCCTGCACTGTCACTCATCCTTAAGAATATTCCCATTTCAATTTGCTGTGATGCTGAATCAATAGTTTACACAGTGATACGCGCGGGCGAAAATATATACCGGCCCCGATATGAAGCAGCAGTTTCTCTCGGAGCTGTTGTACCAGTATTGTGGGCTGGAGAATGTTTGTATAGCATTTATATTGTATCCAAATAAAACTGGGGAAACTAAATTAACTTTTGATTTCCTTGCTACAGGGAGTCTGATATGACCAAGGAGAGGATCCAAAAGATTCTGGCCTCAGGCGCAAACGTTATTCTGACCACCGGTGGCATTGATGACATGTGTCTGAAGTACTTTGTGGATGTCGGAGCCATGGCAGTGAGGAGGGTTCTCAAGAAGGACCTCAAGCGCATTGCCAAGTCAACAGGAGGTAGGGTGGAAGTTCACTGAAGATGGTGTCTGTGTGTTCCTGCTCTTAACATCTGTTCATAAACAAGTGGATTGTAAAGAATACGTATACCAATCTAACTGCACTTCCCCAGTCTGTTGGAAAAAATCCTGTTATAGTACCAGATCTGCCTTTTGATACAGATGTATGGCTATGCTAACAGGAGAGAGAAACACTCCGTCAAAGTCTGAAGAGGTTGAGCAGCCACATTTCTGCCACCTCTAATGAAATGATGGTACAAAATGAAATGCATGGTATCTTTTTAAAACATTTTATCAAAGTTGTAACAAAGTATTCTAAGTTTGAATCAGAAGACTTGGTCAGTTTGTGCTTATGTATACATCTTGTGGAATGTAAGGTACCTCTTGCTGCAGCTTGTCTAAACATCTGTGTACACTTTTAAAAAAAAAAAAAGTCAAACCCTTATTTAGTGGTTTGAAAGTACTGAATCATGGTGACGCTGGTTGTGTATGTCCTATTTCAGCCACCGTCTGCCCTTCTTTGACCAATCTGGAGGGAGAGGAGACATTCGAGCCGACTATGCTCGGCCAGGCTGAGGAGGTTGTGCAAGATCGCATCTGTGACGACGAGCTCATCATGATCAAGAAGTAAGAACTGCAACTATATAAATCAATGTTTTCTAATGCAAATCACATTGTTGGTACTTTGTGGATGTCTGTACTAACTGTAGGATCAGAACATTTCAGTGCATCGACTATAGTTCTGGCAACATGTTTTGATTAACTCTGAAAAAGAGTTTGTATGATCTGTAGAGGGCAGAAACCCCTCATAGGTCTGCCTGCATATACTGTTTTCACAGTCTGACATAAATAAGCTGTATTGGTTCTAACTTCTCCTCCCTTGAATCTCCTCAGCACCAAAGCACGCACATCAGCATCCATCATTCTGCGCGGGGCCAACGACTTCATGTGTGACGAGATGGAGCGCTCTCTGCATGACGCTCTCTGTGTGGTCAAGAGGGTGCTGGAGTCAAAGTCTGTGGTGCCAGGAGGCGGCGCTGTGGAGGCAGCTCTGTCCATCTACCTGGAGAATTATGCCACAAGCATGGTGAGCACACTCCTCTGAAAACCTTTCTATCTGAGCTGCAGCGAATCTGGAGTTGTGTTTTTACCCAGGTTTCCCGATACTGAGATTTCACTCATCTATGATTCATTTTTCAGGGTTCCCGGGAGCAGCTGGCTATTGCTGAGTTTGCTCGTTCTCTCCTCGTCATCCCGAAGACGCTGGCTGTAAACGCAGCTCAGGACTCCACAGATCTGGTGGCAAAGCTTCGGGCCTTCCACAATGAGGCTCAGGTTAATCCTGAACGCAAGAACCTCAAATGGTGAGTCTCTCCTGACTGCACCAGCCACAACACTGTCATATGTTTACGCTAGGGCTGCTCGATTATGGCAAAAATCATAATTTCGGGTCAATAATTGATATCACAATTATTAAAAATGATCATCCATTTACTTGTGAAAAAATGTGAACAGTATGTTTTTAACAGTTGATTACCCTGAACTTTAAGTATAATTCAGCTGAAAAACCAATTTAAAAAAAAAAAAAAAAAAAAGTCTTTGGATTATGTTGCAAGCCAAAATCGTAATTTTAAAATATGATTTAATTGAGCAGCCGTAGTTTACGTTAAGTGGCACGATAGGTTTAGGTGTTCACTCTGGAATGATCAGATGCATTTTTTTCTATCATATTAATAAAAAAAAATTTGGGTTGAGTAAAATAAGCTATTGCCATAATTCCTATTTGGCTCAGGGAAAGTGCTTTGGGAAGTGTTTTACCTGTTCTGTAGAAGATTCAGTATTTGACCACTCTCTCTGTCTGGTAGGATTGGTCTTGACCTGCTCAACGGCAAACCTAGAGACAACCGTCAGGCGGGCGTGTACGAGCCCACCATGGTGAAGACAAAGAGCCTCAAGTTCGCCACGGAGGCTGCGATCACCATCCTTCGTATCGACGACCTCATCAAACTGTTCCCAGAGCAGAAGGAGGGCGGGCAGTCGTACCAGGATGCAGTGCAGTCTGGATCTCTGGGTTAAAGGCTGTGATTGGTCCTGATAGGTTCATCATCTGTATTTATACGTAAGGAGCTCTTCATGGCTGATGCTCTAGTATAGGCCGTGCACTTTGCCTGTTTACTGTTCTTTCACTCCCTCGCCTCCAGAGGAACTGTAAGTGATATTTTGTTTGGACACTTAATAAAGCTCCAATGTACATGTACATGACTTGATTAGTTAATTCCTATTTTCATTGATGTGGTTATTGTGCAAGCTTTCATAAACGAGTTTCGAAGACGTTTTTGGCTCGATGGCTGATGATTCTTTATTGATATGCAAAAGAGCTGCAGGAAACATTTACACTTTCATCATGCTGTGTACAGGAAGTACTCGGTTAGAGAAGGGTAGCGTACGTAACCTTATCCTTATGGCACTTGCATTTCAAGGCTCATGTCTGCTACATTGATTAGAGAAAGTGGAATGTCGATCAAAATGTCTTTGTACAGCAATCTAAGTACGAAATCATTAAATTACACAAAGTAAAAAAACTACAGAAAAGGTAGCCTGTCTGCACCGGGCACAAATAAAGCAATTAAGCATTAAAGCCTTGCATTTGAAGTTTGTTTCAGGAGTGCAGGTCATCTTGAAGGAGAAGACATCCAATACTTTGATTTATTAAGAGCTACTAACTGCAGTACGGTGCATAATATATCGTCTAATAGTGGATATACACTATTACATTATCTAGAGGTATTAAATCCTTAAGTCACATGTTACACAGCTATAACCTGATGGAGGGTTTGGGAAGGTTGTATCTTCCTGGTGGAATGTACTTACTGTAAGTCGCTTTGGAGAAAAGCCTCAGCTAAATGTAATGAATGGCTAATATTGGATAAGATTTAACCGCGTAAACGACAACTATCCCTTTATCATTTAAGATTGAGTGCAATCTGTGAGGCAGCATTAAGTTTCCGTCTCAAACCCTCTCCACGCACATGGCGATGCCCATCCCTCCTCCGATGCAGAGCGACGCCACGCCCTTACTGCCTCCAGTCCTCTGAAGGGCGTGCAGCAAGGTGACCAGCACCCTGCAGCCAGACATGCCAATGGGATGGCCCAGAGAGATGGCCCCCCCACTCACATTCACCTGAGGAGAGGAGGGACAAAAAGCACAGGTTACCATGCTGTTCCATTCTAGAGGGAAATGTACGCTTTTCTATAAAGTGATAAACTGAATAAAAAGGAAAAATGCCTAAAAACTAGGGCTGCTCGATTATGGCAAAAATTATAATCTCGATTATTTTGGTCAATCATTGATATCACGATTATCCATTTACTTTGAAAACATCCATTTATTGAAAAAAGACATTTTAACAGTTGATTACCCTGAACTTTAAGTATAATTCAACTGAAAAACCGATTACGTTGTTTTCGTAATCGTTGCAAGCCAAAATCGTAATTGCGATTAAAATACAATTAATTGAGCAGCCCTACTAAAAACATCACCTAAAGCTGACAGACAGTTTCTAAAATATTGTAATGTAATGTTCCTCTTAAATAAGAGTAATTGTTTTACTAGTATGATTGTATTAATATTCTAGGATACCCTAAGTATGAAAAGATACTCATATTGAAAGTGGGTTAATGGACAGACAAAAATACAAGATGTATTGTCAGTGAGGCTGGGCTGCAAACATTACCTTGTCTGCATTTAGGCCAAGCTCTTTCACCACCGCAACAGACTGGGCAGAAAAGGCTTCATTGATCTCAAACAAGTCGACCTGCTCCAGCTGCCAGCCTGCTTTCTCAACCTACCAGAGGACAAGAACGACAAAATAATAATGAAATAAAACCAAAGAAGATTTCTTTTTTCAGATATGGTTACATTTCGTTGCTTCTGATTACTCACGGCCTTCCTGATGGCTGGTATTGGTCCCGTTCCCATGATAGATGGGTCAAGGCCAGCTTGAGCCCACGTTACAATTCTGGCCATCGGTTTAAGGCCACGTCTCGCAGCCTCTGATTGGCTCATTAGGACGGTTGCTGCTGCTCCATCATTAATACCTACAGTAGGAAAAACATGCATTTAGGTTACATAACTTCTAATCACGACAGTGGATGTTTGTGAGATAAACCTCAATGACATTGTCTCAAAAAAGAAAAGAGCAGCAACCTGAGGAGTTGCCAGCGGTGACGGTGCCGCTGCCCTTAATAAAGCAGGGTCTGAGTTTAGCCATGCTCTCTGTGCTGCTGCCGTGGCGAGGAAACTCATCCACCTTCACCTCCACCGGGCCTGAAGATGACAGACAAATGTTACAGTGCATGTAAAAGAGAGAAGAGAACATTTCCTGATCATAAATCACAGAGCAGCTCCTCACCTTTTCTGGATGACACTGTCACCGGGACAATCTCTTGATCGAAGTGTCCTGCTTTCTGCGCAGCCTCTGTCTTGTTCTGGGACCGGACAGCAAACTTGTCCTGCTCCTCTCGACTGACTTTCCACTGCTCTGCCACATTCTCCGCTGATAAGAAGTATTTCGATGTATCACAACAGCAAATATACATAAGGATGTGTGACAATGTATATGTTCAGCCATGCTCACCTGTGAGGCCCATGTGGTAGCCATGGAAGGCGTCTGTCAGGCCGTCGGCCACCATGGAGTCCTGCAGGGAGGCATCGCCCATCTTCACCCCTTCTCTCATTCTCAGAGTGTGAGGAGCCTTTGGTGGAACCAGAAAACAACGGTTATAACATCTTAACATCCTGACAAAATGTCCATACAAGAAAACATTTAGATACCGAAATTTGAAAATATTTTACACCATCATTTGAAAAATAATTACAAAGCAATTTTTCAGTTTACTTCAAGACCTATAGTTCCAAATATTAAATGATGTTTTACACACAGGCAAAGCAAGTAAAAAAGACCCCAATTGGCTTAAAGGTCTCCTATTAATGTTAGGCATATATTATGGGTCTCAGATATATAAAAATATATAAAAACATATGTCAGCCCCGTTGTAACCCCGTTTTTTTTAGATTTGGGTACGGAGGAAAAGAGAAAAGGTTTTGTTTTCTGACACTGTGAGTTCCCTGACACACACATATTTATGTATAAAAGACATCGAAAAGTGCATTTTGCACGATAGGTCCCCTTTAATCAAGTAATATAAATGTAAGTAGGCTCTTAAAGAAGAGGCCCACACACATTATTCATTTCCATCTGGTCAAATAAAGTTTCCAATTCCTCTCTGATGCTTCTTGTCCCATACCCTACCTGGCTCATGCTCTCCATGCCCCCTGCCACCACCACAGTGGACTCTCCGGTCAGGATGGACTGAGCTCCCAGACACACAGCCTTCAGCCCGGAGCCACACACCATCTGACAGCTCCAGGCCGGGACGGGGTACGGGATCCCAGCTGCTACACTGGCCTGACGCGCCGGGTTCTGCCCCTGACCTGATGGACAGAAACACACACGGTCTATTAATAAGGCAGAAAGGGATAAAACACAATAGAGGTGAAAATCAATGTGACTCTTGCTGGATACTAAGGGGTATTAACAACGTTAATTACAACGTTTTTTCATAAGACAGATAGGGGATCAATCAGTTACCCAATAATTGTTTGCACACCACACATTATATGAGATACAGCAACCTATGGCACTCCTTATCGCAGTGATTTCCTGAGCTTTCACCTGCTGTTAGAACGTGTCCCATGATAACTTCAGAGACATCCTCTGGCTTCACCTCGGCCCGCTTCAGAACGTCCTTGATCACCAGGGAACACAGCTCAGGCAGCTTCACAGTGGACAGAGCACCGTTGAAGGACCCTTTTTAAAAAGAGGGACAAATATTGAACAATGAGCACATAATCAGGGAGATACCTTACATCTATTCAACTTCGCTAAATAAAGAAAAGTAGATATTAAATGTGGTCCAAAATCCAACCATGAATGAGGTACAGTTATTAAAATTCCAAAATGTCTAAAAACATTTATTCTGTGAATTATTTTAAGCTTTGGTGGCAGCAGAAACATCATTTAAAGGTCAAGACCAACATGTTCACCTTTTAATATTTTTCTAACAACTTTTGAACTCTGACAAACAAATGTGCCTGTAATGCTATATAGTGCATTACATAATAACATAAACTTTACTCATGCATATCTTAGAGGCAGAGTCTTTATGGGAAATCATACTATGAATTTGTTGACTTTTCTGAGTACACAGTGGTCAAGTGCTGTCAAGTTAAATGTTTCACATCTTGGGGAGGAGAACACGCCCAACTGGACCTGACACGGTGGACAAATTGCAGTGATAACCAATGAGAGAGCGCTCGTGCTCTGTGGGACTATGACCAGCAACCAATCAGAGGCCACGGAACACTCCGGACACATGAGCCAACCAATCACAGCTTCGCAAAGACTCGGCGTATTTTATTGAACGACATCAACCACTTTACCTAATTAAACTACGCTAATATATACGCTTTAAAGAAGGTCATGATGTAGCGACACGTAGATGTAGAAAAACATGATTCAAAATAAATACAAAAACCTTATTTGACCATCGCAACGAGTCAGAATGTAGCAACAGCAAAGTAGCAATGTTAGAAAAGTGTTTAAAATGAACGTGTATGGCAGTTAAAGGGATATTAAACCTCACCAATGGGCGTCCTTGCAGCAGACACGATGACAATAGACTCGTTGTTCATTTTGATAGACGGCTGCTTGGCTGGAGAGGTTATTCCTGAATGTCTACTAGTCTACTCTGTGCAGGGCTCTGTTGACACTGCCTTCTGTCAGAGCTGCACCGAGTAGGAAGTGTAAATGGAGGTGAAAAGAAACACAACGCCACCACGTGTTTGGGAGGAGGAGTGTTTATTTATTAGAAAAGCCACATCCCATTGAACTTTAAGATAATCAGACCCACATTCAATCAATACTCCTACTATAATGTATTTTTCAACTTATCTGTAAGGTTTTTTCAACCTTTTTTAGCCTCATTGGCTACCGTAATGCTTTATTGGTATGATTTATAACATTTAATTGAGAATTATTAAAGGAAAAACATTTGATCATACCCATGAGTTCATTATCTTAACATTTAAATACTTTCATTTTGTTAAACCTACTCAAAACAGTTTTATACTTTAGGGTTTATTAAGTAATAAGGGTTTTTAAATATGTATGCTTTCAATGTGCGATACAAGTGATGAGTTTTCCTATCATTGCATTGATGGGGAGTAATAATGGGGTTTCACTCTATAGTATTACAAATCTTTATTGGTATTTGGTCAGTACATGAAAAGGACTGAAGTCAGAATAATATGAACATCGCATATAAACTACTCACAATTCAACAGAGTCTTTTGAACAGAATTTGTGTCATGAAAAATTTAAACTGCATTAAAAAAAAAAAAAAAACACAGGCCAACATCTAAAAAATGACCTTCAATATTGCGAAGCTACGGTAATTCAGTGATTTTACTGACTTTGACGATGAGTTACAACACCAGATGCCTGATTTCAGTGTCAAGAGCTCAAACAGAACAGCATAGACATGCTCAAAGAAAACAGCAGAATGAAACGTACTAGTTTTAATCAGACATCCACTCAATTCAAATCTAACATTAACCCATACCTGTTAAATCCCTGTTTAGCAACACAAATGTGACAGAGGCATCACGAGAGGCAAGGAGAGCAGGGTGAAAACAAAATGTCTTGGACAGCTGCGCCGTGTTACAGACTATGCAGTTGTTGCCTTGTATATTGTATAAAAAAAGAAAAAAAGACAGTACATGTCAAAGTACATTACAAAACCGCACTGCCGGAGTCCAGGCCGTTCTGAGTGTGCCGTGACCCCGCAGTCCTGGTGCCCTTGGTCACCATGGCAGCCTTGTCCTCCTGGGGGTCGGTGGTGGAGTCTGTGTCATTTGAGTGCTGAGTCAATGACGTCTCGCTGCCTGTCGGAGAGTCCACGCTTTCGTACCCTGCGCTCAGCTGGCTCCCGAAGCCCGAGGGTCCTGCGACCCTCCCCGCTGCCGTCTGACTCCCTGACGTCTCCTCCGAGTGGTTGGACAGTTTGGTCTCGGTCTCTCCGGGGCTGGAGACCATGGGGGACATGGGAAAGTCTTCCTCAGTGCTGCTGACCTCCCGGTACAGGCTGGGCGTGGCCGTCTCGCTCCTCTGGGATGAGTTGCCGTTGCTCGGTCCGTTGGAGACCCTCCCGTAGTCTTTGCCTGCCGGTTCAGAGGACGCGCTGGGCGGCTCGGGCTGGGCGGACGGCTCAGCGGACGAGCAGGACGCAGAAGGTGAAGTCCTGCTGGGGCCCGCTCCGTCCAACGGCCCCTGATTCTGAGACAGCTGCTGACGGGAGTCCTTTAACTGCTGCTGCAGCACGAGGATGGTGCTCTGCATTCCCTCCACCTCCTCGTCCAGCTGGATGATGAAGTCATTCAACTCTAGGAGAGATATGAAGAGGAACAGACAAAGAAAGTCAAAAACAACTTGGACAGAAAAGATGTGCGTATGATGAAGTAAAACCGGCTGTGAGATTTGGAGGCTGGTTGTGTTCTCACCGTCCTGGCTGCTCTTGAGCTCCTCGCTGTACTTCTTCTGCAGCGCCAGCTCCGCCTCCAGCTGGGCGATGCGTCCCTGGGACATCTGTCTACCCAACTCCTGGTTTTCCTGAATCAGCATTCTACACTTGGCCATCAGTTTCTTCCCCGTTTGGCTGTAAGGGAAACAAGTCTCACATCACGCAGTGAACCAGGAGACAAACACGACAGGCAAAGAGGTGCAGGTGATCCGTTCCAACAAGCTAGAGTTTAACATTAACGCTGCAACCTAGCATTCCTAATTTACTCTAGCCACAAAAGGATTTTCATTGTACTAAAATCAATGATACAATTATTGATATAAATCTGTGTTCTACCCAAAAAGTTAATTATTCTCTTGTAAAAGCCCCAAAGTTCAAACTGACATTTAAACATTTACTATATAAAAAATAGAAGTTCTGAGTAGGCATTTAAAATATAAAAAGATCCTCCTCCCCTGAAACCCAAAAGCAGCTTACTGGTCCCACATTGCTACAGAACCATTTGTACACTTTAACTTAATTCACCATGCTGCATATTAAAGAAACGAGCACTTTTAAAAACCACAGTAGCAATTCTGTCGCCACCAAACTCTCCAAGTCAACAACTCGCTACAACAGTAGCTCAGAGTGTGAGAAAGAAATAGAATGAAAAATGTAACAGTAACATTTGAATGACACACTACAAGAAACCCTGCATTTAAATATCAACCCTTAACTATGAGCAGCATTAAAAGGAAAGATGCTTTGCAGAACCAGGCACTGGTTTTGCATGGTCATCAATTTAAACACACAGTAAAAGCAGTTGGTGGCTGTGTTTTACAAAAGCCCTAATCAAGAAGCCAAATTTGCAGTAAATGACAAGTTTACACGTCAGTTCAAACCATAACTAATCTCTCTACTATAATGTATGTTATGCCTATGGAAGTCATCTTGCCAGAGGAAAAGGAAATGTTAACATAACAGTCGTGGCATCTGTAGCCGATCACAGCAGGCATTAGAGTGGTAACAGCTCAAAGCTAATTAAATACATGTATGTTTGTTTTTTTACTTGCGATGCAATTTAACTGCATTTTCTCTGAAATGATAGTTGTAACCATAAGGATGTGCTTTTAGCTTTTAAAGGCTGTTTATGCACCACCAGCTGGTAATCTCACATCAGTGTGAGAGACCAGAGTATAAATTAGTTTTTAAAACAACACAAAAGATTGGTGCCTTCCATTCTGAAACAGTGGCTATGGATCTGTGCCACAGATGTGAGAAAATAATCTAATGAGCTATTAGAGTAACTGGCTGAGGGAAAGATTGTAAGGTCAATCACAATACACAGAAATACAATAATACATTCTTATCAACTCATAACATGAATTGTTAAAGACATTTGCATTCACAACTTGAAAACAGGACTCCCACAGCAGTGTGTTTCAGTTTGAACCTGAAGAATTAAGCTAGGCTCAATGCATCATAAAAGTGCAAATATGAACACAAGTTTAAACAATCAAAAGCCAATCATGCGTCTTGGTGAACACACACTGCAGTAAGTGTTTGTTTCAGAGAAACAAGAGAAAGATCAAATGAAATGGCAGTTAAAAGAAACAAGTCACAAAATAAAACATGTAAATACACTCTACCGTGAGTGGGCCCATGTTCAGAGACACAGGCGACTGGACCCTCAGCGCTCTGGGGGCCAGGATCTGGCTCCGCTCAGTCTTAACATCATTGCTAGCGGCTCTTCCCCCCACAGTCTTACTTTTAATCCTAGAAACTTTCCTCATGTTACTGCAGTGAATCTAGACTGTCCAACAAGTCTTTACGTTTCTCAGGCAGACTACAGGGTATGTGTGTGGTGTAATCCACAGTTAAATGTCTTTTTAAACCAAGTAGGGGAATTGTCTTTAAAATGTTCAATTGCTGTTTTAGGCTAGGGATGCTCCCTGCCTGACTCACCTCCACCATAACCCCCCTATTTAATATTTGAACTGTCTGCTTTGAGCTGAGGGGCCGGGGAGGGCTTATCCGTGTCGGGGAGTGAGTGACCACCTCTTCAGGAACAGTCCGGACTCCTTCAGGCCCTTGGACGGTGAGGGGATACGAGGGGAGAGAGCTGAAACACAAGTGTCACCTGACCATACTGTCTTTTCGCTTTAGGTTATGTGATATGTAGCTGGCACAGTGCGAGAGTACAAAAACAGTTTTGTTTTGCAGTGACTGGCTTTCTGTAAAGTCTGAGTCTCGTGGTGAGTACAGCATTTGTCAGCCTTCCCCCCCACCTTTGATCCTGCATGCCTGCAGCGAGAGTGAGGGTGGGGGGCATGAGGAAGTCTTGACTGTTTTTTGGGAGGGTGGGGGTTATTTTGATTGTCTTTACCTATCAGGTGTAAATTTCCAGGCACTCAGTTCATTTTGGGCCTGCTCCAGTTTGTCTTTAGTCTGTTCTAGTTCAGCCTTCATTTTGAGGAAAAACAAGTTGATGGCCGGGTCCACCATGGATGACCGCAGTTGGGCCGCACTCGGCTGCTGGACTTGCTTGAGGTACTGGATCTGGGTCTGCAGGATAAAACAAACAGGTGTTACTGACCAGTAAAGGGTAGTATGTACCGCTGTTATGCAGTATTTTAGCCTGACCAACCTTCAATCGATAAACCTACATCAGCAAGTTCCCCCAAAATCAAATAAATATTCTGGTTCTAAAATCAATAGAGCCTCAAGAGCAGAATTTGGTCAGATCAGATGATCAAAGATGGGGACTCTGCATGTTACTTTTAAAATAGTATAATCATTCAGCTCTGAACAGCATCTAGATTTATATTAAGGCAAACAAATGTGGTTGGATTATAAGTCCTCATCATATCATATTACAACACCACCACGTGAAGTCTAAATCAAAAGCTATTGTTAGATATGAGTTGCTGTCCTAGTCACATACAGCAAATCATTTCCATTCCAGGCAGACAAAAGTTCAAAACAAACAAATTGTCACCTGCTAAACTCACAGCTAACATCACATCAAACTTCAAAGGAAATGATTTGCATATATTTACATGAGGCAAGGGTGTAACCAATATGCCCCAAAGCTTGAACTAATCTATACTGGCTCAAGGTTAAAAAAGGCAGGCAACATCAAGGTCCCAAGTCTAAAACCTGTATAACCTTTGGCAGTTAGTGTGTGTGTGTGTGTGTGTGTGTGTGTGTGTGTGTGTGTGTTCACCTCAGCTGCCCTGGAAGAATGGCATGTGTTGCCACAAAGCCACCCAGTGATCTACTGAGATGTCAGTCAGATAAGAGATAGGGGGAGCCCTCCTCCACACACTTTTACTTTAGCCTGCATAGCGTTATAATTATTGAATACAATTTAAAGTGTGGTGCTGAAATGATGTCCATTAATAGATAAGCTGAGATATTATAGGTTCAGTTTTTCAAGTGAAAATTAACAATACATGTGCTGACTGGAGTTTGTTGTTGAAGTTTCTTGATATTTGCAATCTGATACTGTGTTCTTTATGCCATTGATTAAACTTAATAAGCAAGTAAAAGACTCAGTGAGTTGTAATGAGCATTAGTCAATAGCAGAGGTTTAGCCAACCTAACACTTTATTTTAGAAGATCGAATAATCAATCAATAATTAAAAGTTAGCTGCAGCCTAAGAGTACCTACTTTTATTTAAGTTAAGAAAATCTAAAGAGATCATCAAGTGTTATATCTTGCTAAAAAAGCAAGCTCCCCATAATCAAAACAACAGCTTTAGTAAGGTGGAGGAACTACGTACTGTGCACTCTTGCATTTCCTGCTCCTTCGTAGCAAGCCGCATCACCAAGATGTTCTCCCTCCGTGCTGACTCCTGCTGCTGCTGCTTCAGCTTCTCCTCAGACTCCTTCAGCCCTGGCACATCATTGGCTAAGACGGCGAAGAGAGGAAGAAGAGAAAAGGCATCAGGAGAAACATTCCTTCACAAGCAACCAGGTATATTGGTTATAGCTGTCAGAGGACACATGTTGTGGTGGATGCAGCTGGTTCACTTACAACATAGCTCTGTATATTTAGCCTCCAGGACCTGGACATATGCTTCGTGTTGTTTCCACCTGAGAGGAGCAGAACATGTGTAAACATCAGTAGCTCGTAAACAGATCAAGTTTCCCCACAGCATAACTAATATGCTATAGTAGAGCTGTAACCTACCTGGTACAAAGCTCCTCTCTGGTCAGGGTCTTCATGTCAGACTCGCTGAGGCGAACCTGGAGAGAGCAAACACAAGAACTGGTTAGATGAAGAAGCTTATCAATTATTAAAGCCCATATTTTGACATGGAGGAAGTCGTGACACATGGTAAATAAACTAGAAAACACGCTCACCTTCTTGGGGAGAGGCTCCTCGTTGGTCATTTTGAAATCTAGAAATTAATATAGAAGAAAAATCAGCATTAAATAAAGCTCGTGTCGAGTGTTGATGGCTGCATCATCTTTAGCGGCAACTCGGAGCCTGTGCACGCAGTAAAAATATGACATGAATGACAAGTTGGCTATTTGCTACAAGTGTTGTGGTTTCCGACTAAAAACGGATGCTTTATGTGTGTAAAGGGCAAGCTAACCACATGGTCGACCATATAAAAGTGAACATTACCAGTCAGTAAGGGCTGTCGAGCCTAATGTTAGCTGGTGTGGCAGGGCAGCGATGAGAAGGAATAGAAATAAGCTAACAAGGTTAACTACAGAGTGCTAATAACATTTAGCATCCGCTAGTGAATTAAACATTGGTTATGAAACTACAGTGTGAAGCTACAATAATTGATTTATGTTCAGCCTGGCAGCATGAAATTCTTGGCTCTGTTTTCGGCTCCTTGTTATCACAAAATGGCGGTGAAGGAAATGACTCCCTCCCTTGCGCTCCTTTTCCTGAAACTAGCGGGCTCTTGGCTGCAGATTTCGGGCCTTCAGCCATCCAAACACTCACCAGACGAGTTTATCTCGATGTTTCTGGATCCTCGCGGTTTCACCGATTCTCAAAAACACGGAAAATTTCTACTACGTTAAAATTGGCAGTGGATTTATGTGTAGTTGACTCGCTTCGGCGTAATCACCATCATCTTCGTCACTGATGGCCGGGCAGAATGGCTCTGCTCTGCTGCTGCTGCAGAGTGAGCCAGAGAGGAGGAGAGAGACAGACCTCTCACTCCGCAGAGGTTTCAGGAATCTAAAACGTGGCTGCGACGCATAGATATTAAGGGATAGCTCCTCGGCCATTTATTATTTGAGTTCTATTTGAAGTTATTCACATGTAGTCTCTCGTTGGTTATTTTTAAGATTTGGAATTTCCTAGTGCGGTTATTTTTTTTTTAACTTAAAACAAATAAATGAATGTCTCTGTTGTAAAGTTAATATACAAAGGGAAGCTAAGTTACATTTGTTGGCAGTGCCATGCTATGTAACTTTCTACCCCATTAGATTTGATAAAATATTGTATATCGTGATGTTTTCTCAGTCCCCCCTGTAGCTGTTCCTGGGCACATGCTACTAAATTGAGAATGATGGAAATGTATGCTTATTCTGTTATTATTATATTTGATAACGTAGTCCAGAGGAATTGCAAGGATAAGCTCTCTTTATACGTCTTTATGGTTGTGAAAATGTTGTACCTTACAATCACATACACTGAAGTGTCGATTATTTTGTATTTCTGAGTAAATCATTTTCATTAATATAGACGATCTTGGATATTGATCGATCCATTTGTAGAAGTGGGTAGAAGAAACGTTCACGTGATCCTTTGCTGGTAGTTTTGATAAATGTTCTAAATTGTTCAGCCTACTTGTACAATTACCACGTTTATTATGCATTGTATTATGTATAATTGAATTTCTAGGGCATATAATGTTTCAAAACATATTGAATAGACTTGAGCTGGCTCTTTTTTATAACAAAAAGTGCACCAGGGAGTTGATCAATCTATAAAAAGAGGAAGGGATAACGGGGATAACGTACATTTTCTAAAATGTTAAACAGATATTTAGATGTACCACGTTTTCAAGACCCATGTCATCACACAGTGGATAACCTATATCTAAAAAGTGGCTTGAAATGATCTCAGTTGAGGGTTATCTCATTCCTGTACACTCTCGTCAACACCCCCACAGTGCGATAATGGTACAGTCGGCTGCTGTCAAGTTGAAATTGCACATTTCAAGGGCAGTTACCAGTAACCAGTGAGACTACTCGGTCCTGTTTATCCTGCGAGCACCACTGTGAACATGCTGTGCAGAGTTGGCCAGATACGCAGGTAAAACAGATATCAACTTACCTTTTAGTGCCAATACTGCCATGCTCCAGAGCAAGAGGGCTGTTAGGATAGCTAACTCCTGCTAGCATTGACTGCTCATGAACTTGGGACAGTTGTTGTGTTCAGAACTAACATTGAGCTAGCCAGGAGGCTAACTTAGTTTAGCAACACTGAAAGGCTAGCTTATGGCGCAGATAAAGAAGAATTGTGTAAAACTATAGCGTAGTCCTGCTCGCATTGCCTTCGTTTTGAATTGTTAATTGAATGCTTTTATGTTCAGACACACTTATTCATACTTAGCTAACTCGGTGTCACCAGCTCATTCAGTTTATATTTAAACACCTGATGAATTTACTTTAACGTTATTCCACAATAAACAGCACATATTTAGGTCACTTCAACCTTGTTGCAAAAGTGTTATCAAACGATTGAACCTCCCTGTGTCAGGCTCTCTTGGGCTAGTACTATTCATGTTGGCTACTCGACTACACTTAAAGCTGTATTTGAAATCTAATGGTTTGGGACGTTTTTGCTCTGCTTTGTTCCAGGTGTGCAGCCAGCCTCAGCCAAACTTTAAACCTGGTGGCTGCATCGAGGCAGAAGCACACTCTCCCTGACCTGACCTACGACTATGGAGCCCTGGAGCCCAGCATCAACGCAGAGATCATGCAGCTGCACCACAGCAAGCACCATGCCACATATGTGAACAACCTCAATGTTACAGAGGAGAAATATCAGGAGGCACTAGCAAAGGGTACAAAGAAACACAAACTCCTAATATATATTAAATAGCAGGACAATTGTAATCTCTAAATGTGTACTGTGATTGAAACAGTTTCCTAAAATAAATCCATATATTCAAAATGGTTACTCATATTCACCTTCTGCATGTGTTTGGCTTGTATTTTAGGAGATGTGACGGCACAGGTGGCCCTCCAGCCCGCTCTGAAGTTTAATGGAGGCGGCCACATTAACCACTCTATCTTCTGGACAAACCTCTCTCCTAATGGGGGAGGAGAGCCACAGGGTAAGGCAGAAACTCATCCAATATCTTAAACAGCTCTCCTATTTACCTTACACTGCTTTTAATATGTAGTTAACCTATATCTGCATCAATAAACACATGAATCTGTAAAGTTAAAGGGTTGCCATTATTGCTAAACCTACTGCAAGGGAACAGCCAACTCTGCAGTTCTTTGCAGCTCAACGCTCATTGTTTTTGGATAATACTTTACAAAGACTGTCTTTTTTTAGTTTTACCTTACCACCCATTCAAGCACTCAATAGTGAGCCACTCCCAGTGAACTAGCCCATACAAGTTTTAAAATACACTATCATCCCAAAATAAAACGGCAGAAACTTCTGTTGTGATGTGTTTGAGGATTCTGCAGACTTAACCAGAGTTGACATTTAAATGACTATTGGCTGAACATACATTCATCAGGTTGGCAGGAACATGACTGATCAACCTGTGAAGCTGGGCTCAGCTCACTCAGGTTGTTTTCCTTTGGCATTCTGCCCCCTACTGGTCAAAGATGCTACTTAGACGGGTGAAATGGGGACATTAATTAGTAGGCAAAGTATTATGTGATTTGTGCTAAAATAATTGTATTTGGATTATATAGAAAATATATACTATGTTAAATTAAGTATATTGAAAATAATTGTTATGATCCTAATGTTTAGCATTGCTTTGAAATAGCACCTGTCTGTGTCCCTTGTTGTAGGGGAGCTGATGGAGACCATTAAGCGCGACTTTGGCTCCTTCCAGAAGATGAAGGAGAGGATGTCTGCGGCGACAGTGGCCGTGCAGGGGTCAGGCTGGGGCTGGCTGGGCCTCGACAAGGAGAGCGGAAGCCTTCGTATCGCTGCCTGTGCTAACCAGGATCCCCTGCATGGAACTACAGGTCAGTTAAACAATGCTTTGAAGTAGAGGTAGTGAAATACAAATTATGAAACGATACCTAAATCATCCAAGAAATGTATGAAATAATAGAGGACAGATGATGAAACCTAAGATTCTTAGTTTTCTTATAATATATACAAATCAGACAATATTTTGACAGTGGAGGATGTGAAATTAATAATTTTACTATAGTGTGTTCATTTTTATTTATTTTTTTAACCTTTATTTATACAGATGAATCCCATTGAGATCATTGATCTATTTTTCAAGGGAAACCTGCTCAAGTAGTTCCACATGAAACATAAAAACATAAATAGAACAACAAAAGGACATCATACAGCAATCAGTACTGAATGCTTTTTTTGTTGTTGAGTTGTTGCCTCTCAGCAAAATGCTGTGTGAATATAAGTTCTCTCTCATAAGCAGTGATGCAATGTTCATGTCTAGGGCTTTTATTGTGAAAGGTAGAAACGGAAAAAGAGGCTGCCGTAGAAAATGTGGGTGCAAATAAAGAGTTTGGCGTCTTGGCTCAGACTTTGGAGCCACTGTAATATTATTGTATTGCCTTCATAATATGTTGAAATGTATGTGTAATGACAGGGTAGTGTGATAGCTCTTTCAGTATCAATATATATTGTAAGACTAAAGACCGTATGACAGAGAGCCCTCAGAGTAATTGTTTCCTCTCTCTGACCCTCAGGTCTCATCCCCCTGCTGGGTATCGATGTTTGGGAGCACGCCTACTACCTTCAGTACAAAAATGTGCGGCCAGATTATGTTAAGGCTATCTGGAATGTCATTAACTGGGAAAATGTGAGCGAGCGTCTCCAGAATGCCAAAAAGTAGAACGTAATCTTTAAATATCCTCAATAAATCTTTTCACCCGCTCCTGGACTGGGTCATATAGAAGTTTTGAACATAGTTCAGTTTGACAGTGCATTGAGTACCAATGAGAAAGTGGTGTTCTTGGTATCCAGGTTAACTATATTTTTGACTTTCACATGATCAGCTGCACCAAAGTTGATTTAAAATAAATGTCCTAAATTGGTGCAGATTATGTTGCCTCCTTGGAAAACACAGCACCCTGCATGCATACAGGTTGAAGCAAATTGAAAGAAATTATTTATGTCTGTTCCTAACCTCCATACCTTTTTCATAAGCGCACAAATTAGCCTTCTTTCACATCAAAGCTGGCTATTGTTAATCATGCTGAAATATTGGCTGATATACATGTAAACTAGGCGTTAGGTAACCGGAGTGCATATTCAGTGAGCTCTGTCAGAATAAGTCAAACTTAATCAGACAACGTTATTGCAGTCCATGATTTTGATGTATCATAATAATAAAATTATATTTCAATTGTACAAATGTGATGGTTGGTCTTGCACTCTTCTTTTGTCATGTTCTGTGATAGATAATCCACTAAAAAGCAAATGTTGGAGAGTTAGGGAAAACCAAACAAAAACAACACTATATTCCTTGGAGGCTTGCGTGACATTTGGTGAGGCATACAGGATGATTAGTGACCCGTCCACTCCAAAGAGCTCTTCCTGGCTGTGACTATCAGGTGCTACACAATGGCTATCAACACATTCTTTTCCCACTACTTTATGTTTTCCTTAAAGCATAGCCCAACTTGGCTTCATTCCAATCAAAATATTTTGTCTGGAAAAGCAGCTTGCTGAGAAACCACTGCCCTGCAGACAAAGTCATTTCTAGTAACAGGGTTTACATTATTTTTTAATGGCATATCATTTATGACCAGTATTATTAAAAACTCATGAACCGGAACCATCCGATTCAAAACAAACTTTCTGGTCACACAGTAGACTGTTTACTTCCGATGTACTTTGCTTCTATGCAATGTCACCAAAAGAGGGCAGTGTTTCCCAAGGTTACAGCTGCTATGACCCATTGAGTTCAATGCACACACATTTATCTGCTTTAATATGGAGTGCATTTAAGTTATATGTTCATGGTATTGATTCAGACACACTTTAAAAAGATCACTGCCTCTTTATCCATACGACGCACAGTACATTTCAAATTGATTAGCTTTACATAGTGTGTTTTAAAATATCTAAAATGTTGCTTTCACTCTACAAATAGTTTCTAGCTGCTTTATCTCCTGTGATTGAAGCGACTGAATTGAAGCTCTTCCTCTCAGTGATTGAGACTTACCAGTTTCACATTCCTCACACTCTCCCTTGTGGTGTGAGGGTGTAAAGGTGAACTGGTTATCAGTGGACGAACACATGGGGACCAAGACTCCCTTTATGTTGTAAATGATGTAGGATTGTCAAACTGAATACGATTGAAACAGTTCTGATTTAGACTATAACGCCTCGAGGAATTGTTACATATTGGCCTAGTTTGACTCTTTGTTACACGGTAGTGATTGTTAAATCTGACCTACAGGCCTTCTGGGACTTCCATATGAAAATAGTACTGATGTGGCAGAGATCATCGGTCACAGAAGAGCCTCAGACTGCTTTGGGAAGCACGACTAAAAAGATTTATCAGAGCCATAAATAGAAGCAGACATACTTTAGTACTCTCATTTGGGACACGTTGCCAGCCTTTAAAAACAGAAGTCTCCCCTTTTCTAAGACGACGGTTTGTTTAAATGTGGCCTACTTTTTGCTCTGTAAGACTTTGGGCGGGCCAACAATTATTTCCCTCTTCCACAACTCGTAAAAGCGATGGAACTCACTCAGGATAATGTTTCTTTAACCTCTGGAAGGGAAGAAAGGAAAACATTGTTGATCAACGTTAGAAAGCTTTTCATGTGCAAAGAAGAAGAGTGTTTTGTTTTGCTCTCTTCCAACATAGTTTCACACACTTTGGGAAACCAGAGCTGTTGGTGCGGTTTCCTCGGTAGGCGCACACAAGCGTGCAGTGAGACTCGCATTGTTTCACATCCTCCTTTTATTGACAGGAATAGAGTGTGCATTTTTCCTGATAAGATTTATGACCTGAATTACAACACACACAGGCTTTTATTTTATAAGTGAATATTGTCCTACATTCCAAAGATACATTTAGTGTTGCCAAAAGACATAAAGAAACGTTCACATCGTTTATTCACACTAGTTTCAAATATCTATGTCTCTTGCTATTTGTTGGGTTTTTGAACCGAGAAGCCATGTTAATATTCTGACGGTCAGATGGAAGCCTTCAGGTGATGGACTGGACAGATGTAATAAGTCTACAGCAGATTAACAGTCAGATGTACTTAGACGCCAGGAGATACATATGAACAGGGATTATGGAATATTTCAATTTATTTGAAAAAAACCAACAATCAACCGGAATACTGTGTCACTTATAACTCCTAAAAATGTTATGTTGCGATTGAGAGTGCTTGAAATGTTATGTAAGCGAGTGGAGAAATATAAATAATATGCTTAAACTAACAGAGATTCCAATAAATGGCTTAAAGTAATGCATATAGGCTACACAGCTCAAATAGTAAACTATAGCTAATCAATAAATGGTTAAAAAGTCCAGTCAAGTGGCAGTAGTATTAATGCAAGCGAAACCAAACCAACACAAATATTGAACGTTCAATTTGATGAACGGTTATCGTCACAAATCCAATTTTGTACGACCATTTTTTTTAAATAGTATCGAGTTTAAAGTCCATTTAAATCTGAAGGGAACTCAATGAGCTAACCAAGGGAAAACGCCCTATTTCGCATTGTTTAGAACATTTGAAATGATTTGTGTTCCCTATCCAAAATGTAATGGTTTCTCCCTTAACGCATTCCACACCCTTCCACCGAACTTCATGCAGATTGGGCCAGTTGTTTTTCCGTTATCCTGCAAGCAGACAAACAAACAGGCCAAACTGAAAACAAAATGAACATTTCTGTGAAGCGATGGGTTAGGATTGGAATGACGTACTATACTGAATTCAGACTTGCAGAGAAAGATTACTTGTAATTATCCTCAAAGCAAACCTGATATCCCAGCTCTGCATACTTGTCATATGACTTCTTGAAGGGAAGTCTTCAGTCTCCAGCCCTTCCAGCTTTGTCATCACATTTCCAGGCTCCAGACGATCCTCCGCCTTGCAAATCTGTCCCTCATTGTTCCCTGATGTGAACTCCTCGTGCTGTGTGCCTACACAAGCTGTCATTGTCCCATTTGGACTGGAAAGCCATTATAAAAAGTGAAGTGTCAACATTAAGGAGGTAAAACTTTCCAGTATTTGAGTCCGTTGTTCCTGGCAGAGAGGGCGATGGAGCTAAATGCGGGGCACCCGTTTGGGTCTGAGCCTGAGTCTGAGTGCTTTGGAGAGGGAGCTGTGCACCAGGCACTGAGAGCCAGGAACCAGACGTTTCAGTGGGGAAGAGGCAGCAGGGGTTAGTGGGAAGCTTTTGATACCTCAGCCTGACAGGGTGATTGATTCGTCACGGCTGCTCAAAACACCAGACAGACAGAGAAGCATCCTCGAGGGCCTGAATAAAGGAAAGGTGGATACAGGACATTTCATCAACTCTGTATGACTTCTGTTTGTGTTTTCATCTGAGCGTTAACATTTCTACCTGAAAATCAGCTTACTGTAAAGAAAGAAGAGGAAAGGATTGTTTTGGCAAGAAGGCGGGACCGTGTCTGATGAATTATTCTCAGTTATGTAACAGTCGCTTGCATCAGTGAGTCGAAAGGCTAGAGGACATCGTTCAGGCAACAGAGTGTGATAAATCACTGCAAGCTCGAGGTCATTCAGGTTTATGTGGGATTGATCCAAGGTTGGGAAATCCACGAGATCACTGACTTTCTCAAGAAAAATACTCTCCTCACTGCCAAATGTAGCTCATACAAGGACACAACCTGTTACCCTAAGACCCTTGCATCCATAAAATGAACAATAATTGCTCATTCATACTCAATAAGCCTAATTTCTGCGCTAGTTTGTGGATCCTTTGACAGACTTCCAAATCAGTGAAACTGGAGCTAAATCTTTAAAGCTTGGAAGTGAGAAGCTTTAAGACGCAGACACGTTTTCAGTTGTTTGAGTGTTTTTCCTTTGGCGATACTTTCCCTTTCCATATCCATACTTTCTGAAGCTGCCGTCTCCATTTCTGTATTATTCATCTTGGCAAATACTGTTGGATTCCGATTAAAAAATCCTATTGGATTCAATCAAAGAAGCGGATACGTTTTTTCAGAATTTGGCCATCTTTTCACATCTTTTGCTGAGAGTCAGCACGATGCAAATCCTCTTTGGCCGGCTCACAGGATGTCAGAGAGAAAAAATAAGCTGAAGGATACCCAAATACTAGAAAGTATAAGGTGCCTTCAAAGTGCAGCACAATTGACTTCCTGGCTAGACTGGAGAAGTCCCTGCTCCATGTTGTGTCCACCGTGTTGACGTGAAAAAACAAGTTGTCTTATTCAAAATCACACAAGTCTCTTCAGGTGGAATCTTAGAAACATCTTCAATAACCATAAAACACACAACCTCTGTCCTTCATTTCCAGGTATCAACAGAAGTGGCTGAAGGTGACAGACTGTATCAAGAGAGGCTTTGGTTTCTTATATAGGAATGTCATAAAACAGACTAAACTTGCCATTTATTACCATGTGCCTGAAGCATTTACTCCTGATTTACTAAAACATGGACCCACATTTATCCCACAAAGAGTAGGATTAGTCAGATGCGCTTTGTTAACTTAACATCTAAAGTTGGCCCCTCCTCTGTGGCTCAACAAGGGTTTCAGTTTTCCCTGTGAGGTGGAAGCCAACCCCTTATTCAGTTCCCCATATTACTGGTTTGGAACAAGCGCTGTTCACTTGTATTTTGGCCTCACTATATTTTCATTGCTATTTTTTGCACTGTCAGCCATTTTTGTAGTCCGCTTGTTTATTTGTGCTTATGGTTTAGCGCACAGTTGCTATGGTTTATAAAGATTGACGCTCAGAAACAGAAGAAATCCAGGCCGAGGACAGGCTCTCTGCAGATACACACACCACCACACACTCCCAGTGAGTCATAAGTGATGAGTGACGGATTAGTTTTGCGTGAGTCATGTCTATGCATTGTTTTTTAAGAAAATCTGACTCAGCGCCTTCAAATTTGAGATTATTCTTAAATGGCAGGTACATTTCAATCTGTTCTAGGACGATGCAGCACAGTGAGAATTGTTTGGAAAATAAAATGTCTGAACTTCTGTTCACAGGCCTGGTTACTTATAGCAAAGAGTATATTTAAAGACCTGATTGAGTTTATTTGTTCATGTACCTCCTCTTTGGCTCTGTACAGTGTGTGTGTATAGTACATCTGTTTCTGTGTGACTATGTAAAGATCTGCCCTGACATGGTTTATTTAATATATCACTTAGATGCACATGTAGCTCTCTAAGAAATGATCTGATGTTTACAAAATCTTTGATACCCACAAGAAAGCCGCAAGAACGAAATAACTTAAGACCGTATGGAATGATTATCAGATGGGTTGACTTTGTGTGGACAAGACTCTCCAGATTATAGAAGACTGACCTGATTGAAAATAAGCCTAAATGTGTTGGAGACGTGAAATATCACTCTTAACTGGATTAAATTCCTACGCTAAAAAATTAAACAACTCAACAGACATCAGTGCTAAAGATCATAGATCACAAAGGACCCCCCAGCCTTTGAGCAGGGTCTAACCAACTTGAGACATGTCTCCTAATTCACACAAAATATAGAAGAAAGACACGTTTATGGACTGAAGTCTGCAAACTAGTTCCAGCCAAGAGAGTGATTTGCAATGATACTCTCACACAACATCCTGTACTGGCTGCAATGTATATCCAAGAGTATTAGCAGAAAGGTTATATGTTCAAACTGAAAAGGCTTTTCATAAAGCCTATAACATAATGTGTGTCTCCCCTCCAAGGATTTAGATCTGCTCCAAAATTGCATGGGTTCTTGCTTGGTCCATGCTAAACCCTTCCACAACGTTTTATAAAACATTAAAAACGGAAAAACCAAATAAAAAAACATAATGTTATTTGAGCTGATAAATAAGACACATAAGAAAATCTAAATTTAAAAAATGGGTCAATTGTTAGCTCATTCGGGACATTTCTTTTCAATTTTGTAACATATATGTATGTGAAATCGAACTGCTAAGATTAAACAGCGCGATATTTCAGCTATGAACCCGACCAATGGCATTTGATCCAAGTTCCAAGGTGCTATTAGCTGTTCCTTATTTGCCAATGCATTGAGCTATGTCTACAAAATATCCCTCTTAACCTTTACCAATGCACTGTGGAAAGCTGGCTTTGTTAGCAGCAGCAGTTTTCTGGGAAGGTGGACTGATGGATGTCCTTATAGCACATTGGCTGGAGAACAGGCCCTTTGACAGATTGTGCACGCGGGAGAAATAAGACTAAAATAAGCGAGACCTTAAACTGAAAATAGAATCACACATGTTTTTGTCCTTATGGTACATGGGCGTTTTTTAATTATGTTATTCAATATTTCCTCATTCAAAGGCATAATACACCTTTCTTACATTTGAATTTGACATTTTGAACTTATAGTACTGACAATAAATATGCACCTCACATAGCCATTGACTGGCAACCTTTCACTTTCATTGCTACACCATTAAAGTCTCTCGGAATAGTTTGCCCGCAAGATTGCGCTGTTATTCCCATGTGCACAATTCAACTTGTCTAGCCTCTCTTTTGCATTTTACAGTGTAAGGACACGTCATACAAACTAATGAGTTTTAAGTACCGACTTGATGATGTAAATTGATGTAAAGTTTCCTGGAAAGTTGCTAAAAAAAATTCACTACCAGATCAAACAGGATGTCCAATGTCCTGGATTTCTCCAAATCTTCATAGAAAACAGTTAACAACTCATTGACGTACCGTATACCATACTCATAATGAAATCATGCTGCACAGAAGAGGCCGGCTTTCTGTATTTTTTGCAAGAATCCATCAGTATCCATTCATCATTGGGGCCTGTTATATTTCATTGTCCGTCTAAACCTGGTGTAAACACATCTCCACATGGAAAGCTAGGAGCAAAAACCAGAATGGAAAAAATGACTGGGTCACAACAGAAGGTCATTTGAAAAGACGAGAAAGAAAAAAAAGACTTGAGGTTAAAAGCTATACTTCAAATTTCCCAACGGTAGATTTTTCACCTCCTCCTATCCGACAGATTTTGAAAAAAACCAATAGAAAATGATAAGTTTCCCTTGACAACATCTAAAGACGTTTTCAATCTAAGGACAGACATTTGCTGTTATTGTTTTCTTATTTATCTTATTTCCTCCTTGTGTTATCTCACCCGCCATAGGTCTGCACAGGTTGGAATCATGTTTGAAATGGCGACTAACAACAAAGAAAACCATTGTCCAAAATAAGAGAGAAAGTCTAAAATGTAGCTCTGTAACAAGAACCAGCCTCTGAATGTTGTTCAATTTTAAACCCTTGAATATGGCATAAAGTGTTGGCTGCTCGTGGGGATGGAAGAAGAAAAAAATGTGAGGCCAGAGAGGATGTGGCAGGAGAGGAGATCTGGATACAATCAAGTGACATGAAGGTGCTAACCTTGGGTGGGAGAGCTGAAATTAATGCAGGTTTAATTTTCTTGTTTGCGTGCATCTGTGTATGTGATGGAGATTCTCACTGCCAGGGGATTTTCCGTAGTCACTGCTGTATTCAGAAACAGATGCATTATTGGCAGTCGGACCGGTAGTCGGTAGAAAGATTTAGACAAATATTCCCTCAAAGCATTCTTCCCTCTGTCCCAGCTAATATCACTCTCTCTCTTTCTCACTGCTGTTTCTTCTTCTGATGCAGCCTCCTAAAATACACTGATTCTGCCTGTTCATCTTACTCCCACAGCAATATTTAACTCCCTGTTTCTCCTCTCCTCCCTTCACTTTTTCATTTCTGGATTAAACTTCTTCTTCCTCATTTCATAACAAACATCACTGATTAATGTCTGTACTTAAGAGACTTGTTTCCTGTAAGCTGAAATCTTCAATTTTCATGTCATTTTTTCATTAATTCAGGACAGATTTACCTAGCAAGTCATTTATTCTTCTGTTCTGTCTGTATCCAACGTTTCCTCCCTCCCTCTGCTGCTCTCTGTCCATGTGAGGTGATTCAGCATCAGTGTATGTCTTTAAAGCGGCACGTGAGTGACCTCATCCTCACACATCTGCCGCAGTGTTTTACCAACCAGGGCACCAAGGAGAGCCCCAGCCCTCTGCAGGGGTCATGGTCAACACGTGAAAACACACACTTTTGATTAATGAATTAACACGTGTTCACATAATAGTCCATTCAGAGAGAGGAGTATTACATTTTCCTAATTTCACATAGCAGTGGCATCAATCTGCAAGCAACACACACACACACACACACACACACACACACACACACACACACACACACACACACACACACACACACACACACACACACACACACACACACACACACACACACACACACACACAGAGACACCCACACACACACACACACACACACACACAAACACACACACACACACACACAC
>NW_011344493.1:228225-258392 GCF_000735185.1 Notothenia coriiceps
CACACACACACACACACACACACACACACACACACACACACACACACAGATACACACACAAGTAAACCATTTCATATTGACAGTGGATTTTCAATTGTTTTCAACATTTCATGAGCTTTTCTTTTCCTAATTAGAAGCAGAAGATAGACCTTGGGGGAGTTGGTTTTATTATTCTCCCTTAGTTTGTAACTACACTTGTCATGTGACACATTGCGCCATTGCTACTAACAATACTGATAAGTGCAGATTGTTGTTAATCAGCACTAACATTGTTAAAGTTTCCCGCCTGACAGTTATTATACATACATTCAAACATGCAGAACAAAACCTAGCCACTATACATTAAGACCGACAACCTCCATGAGCGTCCTGTCGTTCCACTTTTGCCCCTCCCATGAGCTTCTGTTGTTGGCTGTCTCCTGCCTGCAGCCAGCCAGCTCCTGTTGTGATGCGACTTTTCCACCCAGAGCGGTGGGACTTAGCCAATCAGCCTGAGAAGAGCGGGGCCTGCTCGTTCACAACATCTCCTGACTCCACTGTCAAGGAAGTCTTCTTTTGCGTAGTGATTAACAATAAGTCAAAAATATTGCCTTGGAAGCTCTTTGGGAAACTCTAAAGTTTCCATGTATGACTTCTCTTTCGTATGAGATGCCTTTTCAAGATGTGATGTGATGTTATTTATTTATTTGAAAAAGCCTCAGATTTAGTGGTAAAATGATCTGGTTCTGGGAGACATGCTGCATCTTTTAACGCCTGTAATATGCAAGGGGTGACTTTAGGTTTCCAATGCGACCACAACCAACCAATCGTATCATTGAGGCCATACTTTTATAACCTACTTACCATAAAACGCAAGTTTAGAGCTAATTTTCTTTAAGGTGTTTTTTTTTTTTTAACTGTATAAAAACATTGTTTGTAAAGCTCTGGGTATCCCTGCACTAAATCAACTTTTCCACCATTAGACTGATATTTACAGAAGAAATAAATATATCGAACACCTTTGATTGGCTGGTTGGGCACTGTTTACCGCAGTCAGATTTGGGTGTCAGGTCGGGTCGCCTTAGCTGGTTTTCAGGGGGAAAAGGGGGCATATGTTTGGCGCCTTAAACAAGAACGGAGCAAAGCAATTCATATCTTTAATCCCAGTTACATATTTAAGAAGACATCAGGCGACTATGATGTCTTCACCAAGCATCATTTCCTTTCCTTGAGTCGACTTCAATCATGATTGAATGTGCTTCTTTTATTTTTTGTCAATTGTGTTTGTGTCGCATCTGTTTGCAGCGTATGCCTGCACACACGGAAGTACTTGTGTTTCTTTTGTTTCCACATCTGTTACTGTCCCTCGATGCATAAATAAATCTTGTCCCGTAAGAGCTTTCAAATGACAGTAAAATGATAAGTAACAACGTTACTTCTATAAGCACAAGGACCAGACTGCTTACGTCTTTAAAAGCTACCGACTGTGAATCCAGATGTTCTGTGTTGTTGTGCTCTCTGTTTCTCTGTCTCCTCAGCCACTGGCACAAGCGTGTAATATTTACGACCCCAAAAAGTCAGACAGGGCGGGAGTGAGTACAAAAGACTCATGGAAAAGGAGGCAAACCTCAAAGAAAAATGAGAGTAAAATGTTTCAGTGACAGAGCCTTAAGGCTAGCGGTGGTCAAGCAGCGTTTGCAAACAATTCTTCTCATTTGTTTAAACTTGTGTGGAGCACCAGATGAGTTTTGACATACAGGACAATACAATGTGGCATGAAAACATCGATTTAGCACGCCTTTTGGCTGTCGACCTGCCGACACCATCTCAGTGATCCTGGTTTAAGTAGGAGCTCTCACAGGTTTAAACAAATGCCAATAATTATTCCCCCCCCCCCACTCAAATGTCAGGACAAGGCTGATTGACTTTGAGGGACCACAGCAGCTCGAAGACTGATTCAATAGCCCGGAGACACATGGAGGTAAATTCCAACAGAGTAACGCACATAGTCCAACACATGGCGAAGAGGAATAAGTCATCTTGTCAGCTTTTCTCAGGTCAAGAAAGCAAAAGGAGAGAGAGGCATAATAAACCAAAACACTTTCCATACTCACATGCAGAGACATGTCAGCTCTACATTACACATCAAGCCTGTGTGTTTACAATTTAAACTTTTCTGATGACTTCACGCTGTTTTACTGAATGCACGTTATTTGATGTAACATCCCATCAAATTACCTAATGTTATAAATGTTTTAGTAGCAAATTAACAGTGTATTACAGGCTTTGGCTTAGACATGAGTCATTAATGCTGCTTAAAAAAAGCCAACCTCCTCATTTAAGTCAATGAGAGCTCTGTGTTGGTCTCCAGACAGAGGAGAAATGATTTATGCCTTGATAACTTTCCAGAAAAGCCAAACCTTGCTTCACAGGAGTAAAGATCACTATGCAGTATCTTGAGTTTGATAACTTTTAAAACTAAATGTACTGGTTCATATTTTAGCTTCTCATTAGGTAACAATAGCAACACACCAACACAGCATCCAAATACCTGGCTGTTTGCACCATTGACCTCAGATTCATTTCACATAACGCTAACAGGTTCCTCTTTAGTAACAATAAATAACTTCTCATTGCTTTTGATGATTGGGAATATTGTATTTTATAAAACGAAAATTGAGCTGTAGTCATCAGGATGCAACTAGCTTAACGCTTAGCTTAGTTTAGCTCAGTTTAGCTCAGCTTAGCTTCGATATTGTTTGTTTAATTGTTGGTATAAAACAGATGTGTAAAAGCATATTAACAGTTAGGCGTCACTAAACGTTATGTTACATTAAGCTACGCTGACCTCTCCAGGCTCTAATACTTGATATCATATATTTTGATATAGTGGTATCGATCTTCTAATCTGATCTTTAAAGCAAATGAGCATATTTCCCAAAAAAGTTGAACTATTTCTTTAAAGTCGAACAACTCTGCGGTGAGTGTAAATGAGATGAGAAACACATTAAATTCAGCTACAACAAATGTCCGTTCCAGATGTGCACTTGCCTCTATATGGCGCACTCCTAATGGGATGTTTGGGGGTGATTAAAGTCCATTCAGAGCATTGTTAATATTAAACCCTCAATGATGATGAAGTCATATTTTTGAACTCAACAATAGGGGCTATCGTATTGGAAAGATAACATGGAGAAATAATGACGTCCATAACAATAAACCTGTCAGAAGTGGATACCCCTGCCAACGTTGTGTTTTGATTATCAAGAAAAGCGGCTCCTGGCCTTGGCTGCCACTGGCATGGACTTTTCCGATTACGTATTTATATCTGCCGCTGAGTTGGAGGATAATAATGAAGTAATAGAACATTTGAGCAACCTGGCATTTGACAAGAGCAGTGGAGGTAATTTAGTGAGCCTTAATGTGAAGTGTAACTAAGCCCGCGGTTCACACAACATGAGATGAGCTCAGTATCAGAAAGAAGGATATTGTAATGTTAGCTTTTATTAAAAAAACATACTAAATAAGTGTTTAGCCTTAGGAGTAACAATTTACTTTAAAGCCCGCTGTTTAGCATTTAAAAGCATGATACACATTTTTAAAGAATGGTTTATACAGACTATACTTTGGATGTAAGTTGTATTTTGTGGAACCAGTTAAACAAATATGATTTGAATCATTTTAAACAAATAAGCTTTAGAAGGGCTGGTCAGGTTCGACAGTCAGGCTAGCTGTTTTCCCCTTTTTCCAGTATTTATTTATCTTTAAGGTAATTTAAGCTTTATATTTGACAGATATCAAGAGGGATATCAATATAAACGCTTGTCAAAAAAAGGGTATAAGCGTATCCCCCAAAATGTCACTGTTTTCATGTCATTCTTTTAAAACCGAGCAAAGTATTCTCCAGTTCATTATCCATAAAACCAAGCCTGACAGAAAAAGTATAAATAAATGATATACATTTAAAAAAAGACATATTGTTAAATACTATCTAAGACAACATTTTTAAATCAGTGATTGCACATATGTCCTTATCCTTTCCAGATCATTCTGATTAAACTAAATTCTGGATTAGTACAATACAGTATGTAACACATAATATATAGATCTTATTATTTTCATTTGTATCCGCTGTGATAACAGAGTAACTGCTTTATGAAAATAAAGACCAATTTCTACCAGGGAAGTGTTTCTGTAAACTGTGATGGATGTTTACAACAGATAGTTTGGATAAAGATTGCACAATGTGAACTGTGTTTTCTCTCCAGCATAATTTTGGTTAATGTGGGGCTTTGTTTCAAACTGTCTGAACTTCTGACGGCTTGTGTTTCTCGCGTTGTAAGACTTCCTATGATCCCGGGACTCCATTTTAAGGAAATGGCATGATTCCAAAAACAAGACATAAGTTGCATCAAAGTGAAATATATCTGCTATAATGTCTTTAATAATTGAATGTGACGTAATTTGTTGAAAGACAGCCGTCAGGACTTTCAAGGCATCAAGCTCTTAATATTCTACTTTTCAAAGAGTCTGCCTGTTAAACTTCCATTTCTCAGAGCTTCAGTTCTGTATCCCTTCTTTTAATTACTCGCCTCCTGAGTCCTGAAGACTAAACAATGTTTCCCTTTCAGTCAGCTTCTCAATACGTCAGCTCACAGATTTATTTACAAGACGTTAACTCTGTCATCGTCCGCTCAAAGTAAGGGAACAAATCCTGTGGTAAAACGGCATCATTCTTCCGAGGCTTCCCAAAGAGTCCAAGACAGAAGAAACTAAATAGATCTTTAGGGCCTCTCTCTAAATCCTGGCAGTCAGGAAGTTTGGAGCCTCATTAATCGATCACAGTGTCTAACATCGACTTCATTAGGAGTGAAACAGAGACTTTAAAGACACCATAGCTCTTTCTCAGCCTTTGTATCAGATCTATATAAGCCAATAATGTACAATTGGAGGACGCAATGTTTTAGTTAGCTAAGCCAACAAAAGCCATGGGAACAATTACCCATAATCCTATCTCCCTATCTTTGTGGATTATGAGCCAATAAAAGAGAATTGTCTCTAAAAGCTGCTGGTTGAGGAAAGATTTACTCCTGTAATCGAGTAAACTAAAGTGTCATGAAGTGTGCTACATGTATTGACACAAGTGCAGTTTATGAGCAGCGTGTATACGTGTCAATGCATATAATGACACCAGGGACATGTTAATGCACCTCGGACCCCACACACAGTCACAGAGGAAGGTCAGAAACAATTAAGGTCAATGCTTAAGTGAAACCCTGCTCCCCCCGAGAAAATCCTCTCTGTTTTTCCAGGTTTGTTTCCATCACGTGAAGTCATTTTAACATCCAGTTCATTCAATTAATTTAGCTGATTACAGAACTGCCGCAGGACTTTTCCTGACCTGATTACCATGAAATTAGTTTAACTTAAGAAAATATCGTTTTTCGACTGTCTAAGATTTAGGTCTAACAACGGAAACATTATACGACATGGCTGTTTAAAGTTGAATGAATATTGGAAACATTTCCTGGTTAATAGGAGCTGAATTTAAATGAATGACATTTATGTGTATTTAATAGATACTGTTTTTCTCATTGTACACATGTATTCTCATTATGCTTCCTGTCTGTATTCCACTTGAAGTACCATCTGCTACACACTCATATTACTTGCTTCAATTTCTATTTAATTTCTGTTTTATTTCAGCCATATATTTTAACTTTCTCTATTTTATGTCTTATAATCTCATGTATTAGCTTTTACTTATTTTATTGTCCTTTTTGACACATAGGCCTGGATTAAATCATTGTTGGATGGATCTATGAAGTTCACTTCCAACGACTGCCTCACTGTATATACAATATATAAAACAACTCGAAACTATATCTCTAAACCTCCTGTCACCATATAATGTAATTACCTCTGAAATATATCGTGATAGGAAATGATACAGTGACTCCTCTAGGCTCACATTTTAAATCCCCCTGCAGAGTTCCTTAGGTTAATGCGTGACCTATGGGCATGCCTAAAGCATGATATAATTGCAAGGCTACAGAGGCTGAGTTCATTACTGACTGTTACAATGAGCTCAGAGTAGCGATCACAACAGAGCCCCGACTTTCATCCAGAAAAAAAAAAACGGTGATCTGAGTCTCTGTCAGTGCAGCCGGCCTGTTATGTCATCTTGGAGTTCAGTAAATATTAGGTCTCTGAGCAATTAGGAAATCCCAGATCTGTAATTTCCATTAAACTTTTTTTTCATGAAAAGCTTGTTCAGAGGGACAATCTGTTTTCGGTCTCTGTTGTTTATGGCTCCTGTCATTGTGACTGATACAGCTAACGATACTCAATATTCCCCCTGGACTCTCTGCACATCCTCTCTCTTGCCAGTCTGATTTCTCTTCCAATACATGTAATATTATTTAAACTATTATTACACAGATTCAACTGTTTCATCTAGGGGCCTTACGATCTTCTTGTCTATCACGATTAGTATTTTCTTAAACCAAGAAAAGTCAGATTTATTTAAAAAAAAAACAGCTCGGTAAGAATAGAAATCGGACTCTTTTAACTAAAACGTTTTCCAAATACGACAAAGAAATTAATTATTTTGCACATATCCCTCATGGTTTGACTTACAGTATTGTTAAAATAGATAAACACAAAGAAAACACTTTCCCCATCTGTTAAGTATCACATAGCTTATCTTATCTAAACGTAAGCTTATCTAAGTTCTGAACATAGAGAACGGAAATAAAACATGACGTTGCTTGTTAAATTCTTGACTTTGAGTGTCTGCTTCTCACCCTTTTTCCACTCTCTTGTACTTTTCCCTCTTCAACCTTCAACTGATTCTGTGTGCGATGATTTCAGCTCTCTAGAATGAAGTCTAACTTTTTCCAGCATGTGACCCACTTCTATCAAAAAGAAACAAAAAAAAACTCAGCATGTGGAAACCTGCATTCTTTTTCAACCACGCATTTTTCTCATAAGATTGAAATGTTGCTGTAATTAATCAATGTTATGGTATATTCAAATGTATGGAATTAAGCTTTCTCTTGATCAATACATTAAAGAAAGGAGTAATTTTCTGGCTCTGAGCAGCCGGTTTAAAAAGTAGCTGAATTTGAATGTAAGATCCACGTGTGGAAAGTCAGCTGAGCCTGGACTCAATTAAGCTGGCGTGGCCTTTTGCCCTCTTTTTATATAAAAGATCTGCAGTTTCCTCTGTGCATAGACCTTGACTGAAAACTATTACAGAACATGTGACACACGCTGGAAAATCGCTGACATATGATGTGTTATTGATGTGTCATCACAGATGGATGTCTTGGTCTTAGCTAGGCTGAATAGAAGCAACATGTCAACATCCTTGGACAAATTTAAAAGGCAGCGTTGGTGTGTGTATGGGTTTTTATTTATGTGTACACTGTGTGGATATTGGTCGCGCTCACTATTTCATCCTTCAGTCTTCTGATGTCAGCTGTTGGCTTGTCGATCAAAGGAGCTGCAATCACAATCCAGTTCATGATCCAATTTTCAATGCTGAAAAATGAGGACAATTCTTAATGAGAAGAGAAAACGACTATCAGTGATCCTACATTTGATTAGCCAAACTGTGTTTATTAAAGCGGTGTGTGTGTGTGTGTGTGTGTGTGTGTGTGTGTGTGTGTGTGTGTGTGTGTGTGTGTGTGTGTGTGTTTTAGATTCCAGCAGATACATGATGTGATTGTGGTCTTCAATAGCCTTTTATCAGCGTTAGCCTCACTGGGGAGTAGAGCAGCTACAGCAATTAATAATCGAGCATAATGATCTATTCCAAGAGAGGGAAATAACCAATAGCTTTCTAAATGCTACTTGTGAGCACATGTTCACAAGCATTCTTTGTTTTGTATTATGTTTCTCTTCTTTCTACCTGCAGTCGGAAGTTCTATCAATTAATCAGTTTGCTAACCCGTTGGCTCCACAGTCAAACTGAGCGATTACCCATAATAACCTCCTCAAGATAAATCATTTCTAGAGAATTTCTGCCTCAACATAACGTAACTTGCGTTGTTCGGGATTTTGACACTTTGTTTTCAGTTCGTGAAGGTTCATTTTAACATTTTGGTCACCAAATAATGTCTTGTTAAGCAGAGGGTTGCACAGAGCTTCACCCTGTCCTCCTCTTGTATCATTTCATGGTTGGAAAAAGAAAAAGATGGCTCATTAATTCCTATATTTGGACACCCAACCCAGTCTCACATCTAAACGTGTAATAATACGTTGACACCTCGTTCTGCACTTTCTCTTAGTTGTTTTCAGTTTGTTTGGCAGTCTTTATGTCGTAATTAAAAGTCAAAGCTATAAAGTAAGAACCCCTTCTGTGTGTTTCGTCTCTTACTGTCTGTGATGATATGTGTGACATCCAGACTTGTTGTTGGGTCAGAACTCTTGTTTGAAGCAAAGGTTTTTTAACTTATTTTGATGAATAGGCTGTTAAAATGCCACAGCTAGGGGTTTCAGAATCACATGCTCTAACTTATGCGTTTCAGGTCTTTCCAAAAACGATTTCCTTGCAGTGGTGCAGAGTTAAAATCCTGGACCACGTTCATGTTTTTTCAGCTTGTAGCTTTGGAACCCCTGTTATATTGGTTATAGTTTATCTATTTTTCTTCTTCCCTATGACAGCAGTCATCATTTCTGAACGAGATACACACAAGCACACATACGAGTTTAACTACAACTTTAGCTGTAACATCTGAAACAGATGTGGTAGCCTTCATGTACGCATGTTTAGAAGTGTGTTTGTTCTTCTGTCTCCTCTTCGCTTTCCCCCCATTTCTTTCATGTACTTTCAGATTGGGATTCCCCATAATGCATTGATTTACATTTCCATATTGTGGTCAACTCAAGGCAACATGCAGCCAATGAAAATATTTCATCCCCTCACCGACAACACAAGCAACAGAGGCTTTCATCCACCCTCAGCATACCTGGAAAATACACTTGATATATGACACCTTCCACCAAAGTGTCGACAAATCACTTCAAAACAAGCATTATCGCTCTTTCACTGCCAAGGGAAAATATGTCATGCCCTCTCAAAACTCAATCATAATTCAATGTCTTTAAAATCTGACTGCTTTTGTACATCAGAGCCAACCTCAACAAGCTAGTGCCCGATAAAGGAGTGCCGGTCAGACCTTTGAAACTCTGCAGAGTTCAAGTAAGGTAAGTGAGAGCTGAATCAACTCTGCTTAATGTAATGGGAATGTTTTTGGAGATTTCTGCATTTCTTCAGCTATTTCTCAGTGAACTTTGAATCCTATTCTTGGCTGAGTAAGTGAAGGTGTCACAGTGATGGATGTATAGCATGACGCTCAACCTTTGTATGTTATAAAAATCGTATTCTACTCCTGGAGGAATGATGGGGATTATTAAAAGTGATACGTAACTTGCTATATGGCGGAGTTGTGTTGCATGTGTTGAAAATGAGTAGCCTTGCTGCTACTGGATATCATCAACTTTTTCTATAATAAATCTGACAGTTGCAATCAGTTTTAGTCCAGCAGTGAAAAGGGCAGTGCCAGTTCTGCCGTTGGGCTTTACGGAAAGAGCAATCAATCTTGAAAATGAATCCAAATCTCATAACTGCAATACTGAATAATTGGCAACACATGCCATACAGACCTCTCCATTTGTTAATATTCATCTGTGAAATAGTTTCCACCTGGTTTCTTGAGCCGAACCACTTATGAAACGTTTTCCTTTTTTTACTCTGTTATTTTACACAGATGGAGTTTAATTCGAACAACATAATAAAAGCGGACCTCGATAATTGGTTTTGGGCATGAAAATGAAAGTGTATTCCCTGTAAAAGATTTTATCGGTAGTTAGCAACTTTGGAAGAAATGTTTGAACTCATCCGTCAGGTAATTCGATGAATACTCCGTTTCAAGGATCAAAAAGGCACTAATGATCTACAAATCTTCAACAAATGTGTCCTGTAGGCCTCTCCAACTCTAACACCGCAGATGTGAGTCCTATTTCAGCAATATTGGAAAAGTATTCATAACCTTTACCGGAGTAATATAAGAAATGAAGCATTGGTGAAATACTCCATTCCAAGTAAAAATATTGCATTAAAAAATATAGATTAAAAAAAAACTGGAGGAATGTTTTTACATTTAACAAGTATTTACATTTTCTGCAGCTTTATACCAATACTTTTGACCTCCCTTCATATTAACAGTTAAAGGTTACATTGCACAAGAAAGATGCTATAATATTAAAATATAATACATTACGTTAATTTAAATTATCTCCACCTTGACCAACTACAACAGTTAAATGCATTAAAGTGCATTTATAGTATTAATAATCCTAAAATGTAATATTAGAACATATAGTATTCTCGTTTAAAATAAAATGGATGTAATGTACTCATTAGTTGTATACTTTCAATACACAAGTATTACAAATAAAATGTATATACTGAAGAAATGTACTTGAGTATATATAACTATTTATCACTGATTTCAAACCAAATAGATTTATGGTACAAAAGCGATCCAAGGCAAATGTGGATATTTATGGGTTGTGTGTGCTAAAACCGTACACATGGTTTCTTCCCCATTTGCTCACATGCTTGAGCCAATATTTCCCCTTCACCTGCTTCGGTTCAATACGTTTGGTTTTCTGTCTTATTTTAACAGTTGCTGTGCCAGATGGATCAAAGTTTCCCTCCAATTTTCCATTAGGTGGATTTAAGTATACTGTTGGAGCTTTAGCTAAAGAAGAATGTGGCAGCAGGAGAATATGATGTGATTCATGTTTTTGGATGGCTGTGCTTTTAATAGCACTTTTATTCAATCTCTCACAGTTCCTGAGCAAATATTTGGTCTTTTATTCACGGTCCGTATACATACAAAACTTACACAGTAACTTTTAATGAATTCTGGTGAATACCAAAAATGTGTAACAGGGCAAAAACACAGTATGATGGATTAAGAACACAAACAAACAAACAAAAAGTAGCTGTCAGAAGCTGTTACGTTATGAAATACAAATCTCACAATAGAAAATGAACAGACCTATACACACCTTTAAGTGCCCGTTCTTACAGTTTACTTTGCAGCTTGTGCTTTAGTCCGATGTCACTGGTTTGACGGTGCGTGTGCATTATTGATGAGATAAATAACACTGGGTGAGGACATGTCTTTGGGGATGGTTGGGAATAATACAATGACACTTTAAGAAGAGTTATACGTAGCAATAGCACACATGCTTATTTTTTCCCTCATATACAAACTGCTTTATATAAAAAGTGCATTGTAATGATATACATTGGGTCGTTTACTATATTCTCTTTCTGTGAAGCTGGGATAAATTCATAGTGGTGTAATTTCATTGTGGCAGGCAAAAGTCTGTTTTTAAAGGCAAGACCAGTGAAGGTAAGAGCCTGCAGCAGGATGCGGAAGGGTTGCCCTCGGTAACAACGTCTCCCCCTGTGTTACCACTTCCCGGGGATGGGCACCCCGCATTCATACCAGCCAACAAATGGATGGGCTGTGCGTCGGCCAACGACTCCAAATGAAACTGGCTGCTGTCTGTAGGCGCGATAATATCCTGTAAAAGAGAGAAATTATTTTTACAGGAGACTTGAATTCAGCATGTCTGGATGTAATCATCATTAATCACTGTTAGCAATTTCTTAGTTATGTATTTGCTTGACATCATGTCAATTTTTCAGTCTCCCAGGGCCTCTCACAGCTGAAATCTTTGGATTGTCTGTGTATCCATGACTGATGAAAAGATTCCTCTGTGCTGTAGACCATCACTGATGTCCAAAAACGATTAAAAACAAACCAATGTGTTGCACTGTTGCATTGTGGGACCTGTTTCTTATAACGAACATACTGTAGGCATTAAGAGTCACTCCCACATACAGATACATCCTACTTCTGTAAATACTCACTTGTGTTCCAAATTAGAATCAATTGCTAATTAAAATAAACTACAGTGCCTATCATTTCTAGGAAGATAACTGAGCTTTGTTTTTCTTTTGGCTTTCAATGAAACTATATAATTGTGACCCCTGTATTGGGCTTGATAATCCGTACTAGGGATAGAAAATCAGATAATATTCACAGACGTCAAACATTTAAGTATTTCCCTGGCTTTGTTGAAAAATAGAGAATTGGAACAGCCTTCATTTCTAAATAAAAGTCAATACACAGAACTTCTACATCATTACAACTCAGTTTAAAATAACACGCATGAGGTATTTTAATTGGAAATCTGTAATCAAGTTGTTGAAGATTATATGGTGGATTTGTTATTTTCTTGCATTGGAAAGGTTCATCTGTAGAGTGATCTGGATGTCAAACACATCAAAAGTGTTTCACAACACCAGCTACTTTCAATCATAAAACCGCACTAATGTTATCTAACTGTTATAGAAAAATAAAACATAAAAATAAACAAGTTGGTGGATAACTCAACCCGAGCAAGTTTCAAGTATTTTCCCTGTGTACTGATATGACCTGGAACCACAGATAGCCAACAAGTAATGGCATTCATTTACAAAGTTAAGGTTTAATTAGGGAAATGGTCTACGGTAATGAAAAGCATATGAGATTTGGGCTAAAACAAGCAAAACTGGTAGATTCTTTAACAAGTATTCATTTAAAACGACTCTGCAACAGTACTCTGCATTGATAACATCAAGCTGGTCCATAAAGAGCCAGACTGCATGAGAGAAAGCTAATAGCTCCGGTCTGAATATCAATGCCAGAAATCTGTAACTTATTTACCTTGTGCTGAGGGCAGATTATTTGAGAGGTAAGCTGGACCCGTCCTCCCGTCCCTGTAGGAGTCCACAAACTGGCAATGGTCCTCCCCCTGGCCAAAAGTGTCTCCTATACTGTAAAATGGTTCTGCAGAGGGGAGAAGTGAGTATCATATTTAGTATTTCTTTGATGGGAAAACCATCGATTTTAACTGTTTTTTCAAGTAGAAGTTAATTTATACTTTACCTCTTAGACCATCCCCCATGAAGATCTTATATCGGAGAGAATTACACAAGACCACGCCCACAAACTTCTTGTACCATGTCCGCTTTACATACTGGCTGCCCTTACAGCTGCTGTGGGCGGAGTTAAACTTGAAGCTGAAAGGGATCCAGATTGGTTCTCCGCCTGAGGAGCAGATGTTGTGGCATTGAAACATGTATGTTGTGAAAAGACATGCTAGAGCTATGGAGAAACTGATATCGATTAGAAACGGATAAATATTGGCCAACATATACACTGTAAAGTATCAGCAATAAGCTTAAGTCGGCCTATACATCATTCTGGGTAATTAAGAAGGATGGTTTTGCTGTAAAGACATGTCTACTCCCTAATTGTTCACTGTTGTTTCTGTTTTCTTTCTCAAATGGGTTTTTTGTGTCATGTGTATATTGCTAAAAAGAACAGATTTATGTCACGCATGTGAAGATGCAATGTACAATATGTTGTGACAATGTTTGACACTGAATGCCAATAAAAAGTAAATTAAAAAGAAAAAAGAATGATGATTGCCTCACACAGTAGCTTCAGATCAGAAGTGGATTACAATTCAAACTGAAGTCTGCTTCTCTCTTTAAAACCTTCAGCTGACTTGCAGAAGTTCAATTAATGAGGTGCAGTCGGTGTATGGACTTACCAGGTGGTCTTTCGATGAGAAGAGGATCGTCTGAAAGGAAAAAAAAATGTGATCATTTCACAGGGAGGAAAAGCACAGAGGCAGCGCTGCAGGTTTAATGCATTCTCCTGATTTGAAAAATGAAAACCCCATAATGCACAGCGTACATCTGGTAGTGTGCTTTTACTGCAGGGATGGTTTTATATTTAAATATCTTGTATTTCAATGCCATGAGCGTCACCGTGACATTTTTTGTTGCATGCTGCCGTCCAACAGGATGTCTCCAGTACAGCAGAAAAAAATCTAGCGAGTGACGGTGGAGTCAATGAGGCGTCTAAAAGTTGACTTTAGCGGGCGTTGACAGGATACACACCTGATTCTGTGACATAGGTGAGTGTATTGCTCACAGGTCCCAAACCAAACACGTTCTTGGCCTGCACTTTGAAGTAGTACCTGAATGGAAACACAAGGATATAATAAGAGATTTAGTAGTTCAAGTGTTTTTCCATCAGTGTTGTTGTGACTGGGTGAAGGTGAGGAACATTTTAAAGACCATAGCAGATGACTGGGCATGCTTCAGGCTGCTTTAAGAGAAGTCTGTTTTATATTCATATGCATCCAAAGTGAGCGCAGCACAATAAAATGGCTATTTGGCTCGTGTTGAAGGGAGAATGGAGCGATTAGGGTGGAGGGAAGGGCGTAGAGGGGAAAAGGAGACATCTAGACACATGGAGATGAACAGATAGGAGGACAGAGGACACGAAAGAAAGAAAAAGTGAAGATGTGGGATAAATATGCTGAGTGAGAATGTATAACAGGGATGGGTTGGAAAGACAGGATTAGTTAGATTTCTCACAGAGTTGTAATATGGTAGTGAGCTCACTTTGTCTCCGGGTGGTGGAGGAACTAATAAATCGTCTCCGATTAAAAACGACAACACCAGTGACAACTTTGAGAATTTGCAAACTTTTCCACTGAAGTTGGCTGACGTGCAAGCATGTGTTCATTAATGCAGTATTGTGCGCATAATGTGCTTTCCCCCCAGTCTGCAAGGTCGCATACAGTAAGTTCATGGTCTGCCAATCCCCGGCCAAAAACCTTCACCACATGCAGCCACCAGGCCTGGATCCAATCACCAGAGCCACGTGGCGACAATGACCAACATATATATCACCAGAGAGGGAGAGAGACGGCAGCTGCAGAGAGATGATGTAATGAAAGAATATATTGGAGAAGAAATTGGAGAAGGTAAAAAAAGAGAAAATATGAGTGAGAATATAAAAACAGAAGGAGGCAAGCTAGCCATTTTATATGTTCAATCTAGATAGCTCTTACTTATCAGATGGAAATCTGTGCAACTGGCCAAATGACATGCTCCTCAGACACTAGTTAACTATTGATTATAAACTACATTTTTCTAATGCATTCACTGAAACTCATATGTTTCAAAAGTAGGGAAAAACCAGCAGAGATGTTTCAAATTCACAACAAATCCTATTTCTATTCATCTCCATTTTGCAAGAGACCTGAATGCAGCAGAAGAAATAATAAGACTATTAGGGTTGCAATTGATGACTATTTCCTTTACAGAATAATCTGATCCTTTTTGGTCTACACAACTTCAAAGAACAGTGAAAAATCACTTTTTCCTGCATTCCAATGTGACCCAGTCAAATGTCTTGTTTTGTTCAACCAACAATGAAGAGAATCAATCTAATATCATTTTAGACAAAGCAGCAAATGTACACACAAGATGAAATAATTAAATATTTGCCTTTGACAAATGAATTCAACTAGTACAAGTAATTCAAAACAGGCATCTCCAGAAAGATCAGAAAGTATGAGTTTCGGATCATCACATTGGATTACATTTTAAGTTTGAAAATGCTTTGTAATTCATTCAATTTATCATTTTTTATCAGGAAAACTTGTGGATACCAATAAACGTGTCCAGATGTTCGTGTACATACACATGTGTGTTTAGCACTTGAGTATTCTGTTGTTCTGGCAACCAGAAGGAGCCTGCAGCATGGGAAAAGCCAACCCTGTCACATAAACCATCCCGGTATCAAACGTAACCAAGGGAGACGCACTATCCTGAATACAAACTGGTTGCCAGGGAGGGAATCCCTCTTTGCAGATTCTAGGAAAACTTTAGCTAAAGCACCACAGCTCTGTTTGGGTTCAGCAGCAGGTGTTTGGGTTCTGAAGGTCCACAAAATGACACCTATAATAACACCTTGAGCAGATTTGTGCCTGCACTGCTCAAAAGGATCATTTTATCCCTGATGAACGCACACATCTGAAATTCATTCTCAGACAACCATTTTTTTGTGAAAGGTAGGAAACGATTTACCGTACATGATTTTACTTGTATCACACATTGGCTCAATTATGACTAAACTGATCCTTTAGTCCCATGTAATTCGATTAAACTTGCTGAAAAGCTGGAGTACTATTAAACCGTACCCTTGAAGTGGAACAACAAAAAGGTTTTTAGGCAAAGAACTCTCCCTTCCTCTCTCGGGTTCACATGCTAAGAGCGTTTTCCATGCATTTATTTGGAAAACCGCAACCCATGTCTCGTAAGACAGGGTTCTGGAAAACCTAATAACTGAAACAGACCGAGGTGACTGTATCCTTGTGAAAGTGTCAGATAAAGTGCGCTATATTTACGTTAGCCAGAATTTTTCTAGGATCTTTACAGACATTTTACGGCATGTCACATTTTGGCGCACATTCAAATGTGTTTAGCCAAACTGATTTAGTTCACTATGAGGGATTTATGATGTCTCACACAAGCATTACAGTCTAAGCATCCAACCAACACAATGGAACAATACCAACAGACACGTATGCATGTGCACATGAAACGAAACAAACATCCAGACAACACGCACGTTTCGCGCACTATGTCATGACGGCATTTATAAACAATCATTCAGAGCCAAACACCTGCACCTGAGGCTTAGGAAACATTACATGCAGTTCTGAGTAAGCCATGTTTCAACATAACAAATCTTTGTTTGTAAATCAGATTCTCTTTTTCTATGACTCCCATGTGTGCGATGATACTGGGAATCACTGAACCTGAAATCAACCCCGAAACGAGCATGTGTGTGTTGTATGCATGCGTACACATTGATGTAAACACACAGCAGGTGGTAATGTGTTATACCTGGAGTTAGGTTTGAGGTTCTCCACAGCCAGGTGTGTCCCACTGGAGGGGCTAGAGGACCATCTATTGTTGAGGACGTCGTCATATGAAGCACTGTGCACCATGTAGCCTGTGGGGAATAATGAACGAACAAAAGAAAAGAGATCTTTAGCTGTTGCTGTCCGACATAACACAAAACAATAAGCTCAAGTTCACTAAGAGATGAATACTTTGACATTTTGAGACTTTAAATCTTATTTAACCAAAAGTTGGATGAGACAGACGATACCGTAAAATGTCAATAAGGTAAATATGAAGCTAGCATCAGCAGCTGGTTAGCTTAGCTTGGTACAACAATCTGTTTTTTAAAAAGGTATTTTTCTAGTGATTCTTACACTGACTCACTTTTTCTTCTTAGTGTTTTTTTTTTGAACTTGTCAGGAATGGATATTTATTACTTATCCTTTTTGGCATTTATTGTGAACTTTGCCTGGGGTAACCACGATTCCCAAGCAATCAAATACAGATGCAATATTCTCCTGCGAATATGATAGAATTCCCAGACCGTGGATGATCCCATACATTTTTTTGTTGGATCAAAATCTAAACCAGGAGATTTTTATTGGGATCAATAATAACTTTGGAAAGGCACCGCGTGTTGGGAAACAAGGCAACAAAGGCAGTGTGCTTGAAAACATCAGGAAGCAGCTGTTATTTTGTTGCTAGCTGTTTTTATGCTGTCTTTTGGTATTCCCTTTATATATGTGAAGCCTGGCTGCAAAATAAATGCCCCCTAGTGGGACAATAAAGATAACCTGGAAAGGGCTCGGCTGCCTCTGTCCAAAAGTAACAAACCCAGCAGCTTTTCTGCTTTACCAACCTTGGACTCACATGACCTTTGCTATTGATAAAGTATCAACATTTACTTTATGCTTTAAATTATTTTGTGAGAGTAGGTGGTCCCCCATATATTAAACAGAGAAAACTGCAGCCGTTGCATTTTCTTAAACGTCTGCTGACCGTCCTCCAACCTGCCGTCTGTTTTCTTCTCTTCAGTCACGCAGACTGATCCTTAGAATCTGGTAAGCAACCTCAGGTCACGAGGCACTCGATCACTCGCTTTAAAAGTATGGAGAGCAACTCTGCCGCACATCAAACTACCCTCTGTTTCTATTGGACTTCTGAATCCGAGTTTCTATTTTGACTGGAGCCGCACCAACACAGCTGTCTGTTGACAGGAGAGGAGGGGAAACACTAGCTACTTTGTTTTTCTTCTTTTGGGTTTTTCATTCCTTCTCCATTCTACACTGTTAAACTGAAGTTTGATATAGTAGGATGTAGACACTGGCCTACTATTTTTCTCCTTTTGGTGTATTAAATGATTCCAAAGGAGCAGGTCCTTTGAGCCGAACGCAACACTTATAATAAACAGTGGATGATGTGTTTTGCCCACATCCTTAAATAAAAGGTCCTTAATGCATCAGTAAATGGAACCAGAAGTTGGATTAAAGTTAAAACTTGTTGTGCCTAATGTCCCTTCATCTCTTGAGTTCACTTGCCAACAGCTGTTTCCATCCACTTGTTTTGAAAGCCGTGACCCATAACTCGTAAGACATGGCAGAGAAAACCAGCCCTAATAACTAAAACAGCACCTTGTGATCGTATCTGCATGTGTGAACTTTACCTGCATATGTGTGTGTATCAGAAAATGTCTTTGCAGTACTACGATACTGTATGAAATCCACAAGCTAGAAGCTCTCTGTGTTTTGAACAACTACCTTTGATATCTTTGATATCAGCAGAGAATCAGTACAAGCTTCACAACACATCAAAGGAAATGCGTTTTTTGGAAGGTAGCATGGCATGTAAGATCAACCGAAGTCGGTTTTTGAAATGGGAGAAATCAGTGGAAGGTGCAGACATGTCCAGACAACTTAAGTTCAAAAATTAAGTGTCAAGATAGTGTGCCAGTATAGGGAACTTCAAGGACAACAGATGGAAAGAAAACACTGTAGAGAGTAGAGAGTACTATCTGTTTTACACATCAGTGGATGGACCAGCCCACAGTATGACTGGGAGCTTGTTTCCCCGCCAAAGAAAACATACTACCTCTCTCTCTGGCCAGACGGCTGCCTCTGACAGTCACCACGTCTCATACAGTATGCTCTTATCTCAACTCTCCGTCTGTTTTTCCCTCATGTGTCACTTTCTAGGTAAAAGGAATTTAGGTTTTCCCTGAGACTCTCTGCAGGAGCTGAAGAGCCCTATAACATGTGTTCAATGCAGTCTGTTCTCATGATTTATGCACAATAAACTGCTGGAGTGAGTTCCTAAAATCTCAGGAGGGTCAGGAGGGATGGTCGTTACATGTTTAAGGCTTATCCCAAACCACAGAGGAAAAGCTGACAAATAGTGGCAGACAAAATAATCAGATATGTGTGAGCTGTATCGTTTTTCCTAATAAAGACATAAGACAAACATAAATGCCATATTTGCATCATGTCTTTTCGTGTTTTTATCACTGAAGCTCTTTTTTTCTGCAACATTTTCTTTTTGTTTTGCGGTTTATTCCAGGATATCTGATTTAAAAATGTGTGCTACATCTGGATGGAAACTTGACTGTGGATAGTTTGGGCCAAAAATCACAGAAGGGAAATAAATGTAACAAAGGTCTGATTATATGTAACAGATTTTTGATTGAATAAATACACAGGTCAAAAAACATTTCATACTTTGCCTATTCGTCTCACCTGACACCATATCGTCCTTCAGTGGGCGGCCCCAGTCCAGGATGATGAATGAGTGACAGCCCTCCATGGCGACCACGGTGAAGTTGCGAGGCTTGTCTTTGGGAGGCTGCTTCTGATTGGCTGCCAGGCTGTCCTTTCGTATCAGGTCTTCTAGGACGTCAACCTGAAGAAACTCCAGAGCCTCAGTCAAGGAGCAAGGAGAAGAAGGGTCCTTCCGGATGTAGTTCACATAAGGAGCTGAGGGAAAGGAAAAGTGATGCAGAAGAGAAGGTATTTATTTGATTGTTTTGGCAATTTATTACTGAAAAACATCCCGATGGTTTCAATGAAACTTGGTGGAATGGTGTAGAAGGGCCAAGGAAGAACCAATTAAATTGTTAAGTGATCAGAACCACAGGGCTTACATGCACATTACTTTTCACTTTCATTAACATTGAGAGCGTTGGCGGAGGTCTGCACTTCAAAACACCCCTCTAGTTTCAATGTTATTTGTGGTTTATTTGTAGTCATTTTTCAAAGAAGTTGGTATAATTGCCCAGCTATCTTTGCTTTGTTTTCTCTTCTCCCCATTGTGTCACTTTCTGTTGTTTTCAACTCTTAAAATGCCAGCTGGACCTACAGCTGTGAATACTTTAGATATCCCACAATTCCTAGTCTGACTGGAGTCGCTCCCACCTCCCAAAATGATTGGCCCTCTGCGCAGGCCAAGAGTCCAACATGTGTCAGTATCAACACATCAACACAGTGAGGCTCTATGGGTTTAGGCTGTCACTAGCTCTTACTGTGTGTGTATACAATCATATGGCTTATGTTATTGATCTGTCATCAAGGTGAGCAGATTTATGTGTCACAGAGGCTTGTAAGGCTGCATTTCAGTACAGCATCCACATGTCCAGGATCAGCACTGGCTCAGACACAAAGAAGATCCAGATGTTGTGCTCTGTTCATTTGTCCTTCTGTCTGTCAAAACACTGTGAGCCAGACGTGGATCAAATGACACTGGGAAACAGTATTAGGACAGTTCACATAGTGTCAACTCTAATATCAGTCTAGTAAGGCATAAGGAAGTATTTTCATAGTCTAAACGTCCTGGTAGTCATGTGGCAAACTCCATCCATCTGGTTCTTACTGTAAGGCAGATTCAAGCAACTGCTAATAATTATTAGTTTGTACTTTTTGTCCCACGTTTTGGCTGAGGTTAGATTCATCCAAACCATCCCTGGGCAGATAACGAGACCAAAGGGAAGTCTCAGTCAAACAGTTAATGCAAAGCGTGTCAGTAGACTGGCAGACTGCTGAATGTGAAGCTAGAATATATGAAACTAATAAATAGGGAAGAGGATGTCTCCACATCGAGCCAAAAAAGCCTTCTCTCTGTACTGAGGTCAGCACCCCTAACTTTTATGATTTCCAATGCCTGTTTTTATCTCAGGAAGAGTAATAGTTTTCAGATGGCGCTGTGAGGTGATCACAAGAGAGCCGTTGTTTACCAAGATAGATGGGGCCCAGGGTACTCCATCTTCTTGTCCCAATGGATTAATATAACACTGACATCAAATTGTCAATGGATAATACCAAAGCAATTACTCAGTTTTATCCATTATCTCAATTTGTTAGACTAGTATGGCAACTAATGGCACTAAATTACAGCGATAGTTTTTATTAGAATTGGCTTTAATAGGTGCAATATTTTACACTCCGACTACTTTATAGCTCAAAGTCAAATTGCTCCCACGGGAAGTTCCACACAATCTGTAAAGACTTTGGAAGGATTTTTGTTACGTCTTAAAACTCATGCTTCACCTTTCATGCATCTTGGCTTGAGTTGCATTATGGGAAGTGTAGCATCCAGTGCTTTTGACACTTGCTAAGTAATAAAAGTCCCAATATATTGGCTTTCACTGTGTTCATTTTGAACATTGCTTTTGTAATCGGTCTCTTTACAGATCCCAATATGCGTATGTGCAATATTAGGTTCCTGCAGTTTTTTTTTTACACATGTTGACAGAACTCTTTATATTTTAGCTATTGCTAGGCTACGGCTGACTTAACAATATAGTAAAAGACAGGTTTATTCCTAAAACAGTCTCAAACTGTATTAACTGTATATCCCTTATAACTGATCATGGTCTAACTGAATAGAACTACATTTTCAGAAGCTAAACATTGAGTACTTACAAGTATTTGTCTGTAAATGCTTGTAATATTCAAGTCTGATACAATGTCTTCACGATTGTTATTCCAACAGATGATAACATTACAAAAAGTACCGTCATTAAACAAAGCATTATTGAAAGGACCTCTGACATTAAGTTGTTTTTATGAGGTTGAAGTCATGTAGAGGCTGTTTTTTTGTATCTGTCAAGAGAATAATGCGGTCTCTTTGTGCAACTAGATGAGGTGATTATGAGACGCCAAAATAAGCACATAGGAACAGTAAAAGGAGCATGGGGCCAAAGTTTACTGAGATCACGTCTCTACACCCTGAGCAATGTGTCCTCCGTGAACTCTATGATATGATCCAATTACAGATGGAAGCGACCCATTAAAATCAACTATTAGATGGATACACTTATTCCCGTTTTCCATTCTCATGGATGTTGATTCTCATATATATATATTTCACAGATCATTGATTTAGTGCTTTACTATAGCTGCATTTCGCTACATTATGATATGAATGAGAAAAGTAACTCATGCTACATTTAAGTGTTTGTAAGTGTTTCCTTTTTTTTGGCCGATGGATACTGTGAAGTCTTAGAGGGCCCTAGATTTACGAGGTAATTCCAAGAAAGCCAAGATAGAGGTCCATTTTTATTCCTCCCAAAAGAAACAAGACAGAACTCCCATCAGCCATCATTATTTACACCACAGCCACACATTCATCAAACCAGTCCCAAACAGGGACACAAAGAACATGGAGTGCTCAGAAGCCAAGTATACATGCTAAATCATGTTCTCTTTAACTTTCCTAGCAAGAGACAAATGTTATTTATCATGCCTTCCGGTGAAGATAATATGTGCCTTTCTCTGGATTTGACAGTAAACATAAAAAGGTATATTTTAGAAGAGGATGGTTTTCAAACATCAGACGAAAGTATATATTTGTTTTCTATTTGATGACTTTTTTTTCATAAAGGCGATCCAATATGCCTAATAAAAATGTGTTTACAAACCACATTCTCAAAGTTTAAGTATAGAGAAACGAAGAGAAAAGCATCATCTCTGAGAGAAGCGTTGCTTTTCCCACATTAGCTGTATATCTGTCTGAGGGAGATGAAAGTCCTTTAAAAAGATTGGAAATATGATGTTCAACCTGAAATATGAGACTCGAGCTGCAAGAGAAAATCAAAGCTAAGCTCTGGAAGAGATTACAGTATGTTAAAATTGTGTAACGAAAAGCTAGTGAGTTAAAGTAACAGACCCAGAATCAGCACTTTTGAAACAGGGCTGAAACAGAGGGGTTTATGGGATGCTACAATGCATGATCTGTTAGTATTTCTAACACTTCAGAGACATGTTTTATATATATCTGAGACCTATAATATATTGATGACAGTATAATGGGGGACCTTTAAGGGTATTTGTGTTAGAGTAACACTGTGGTTTCTGTGTTGAAGTACCTGTGAATCTCTTCTTCCCGCTGAGGTCAAGCTCTGACGACGGGCCGTGGTTCGATGGTCTGGTGTCTGGCTCTGGAGTGGGGATCTCTGTGGTGGTTGTTGTTGTGGACGGCAGGGTGGTCTGGACAAGAAACTCATCTGGCAACAACACATGTTAGTGAGCTTTTAATCAAAGAAGATTTCAATTATTTACATCCTAACTCAATAACCTGCATTAATCCTCCCTAATTGGTGCCATGATCTACGGAATAAGAGTCAAATTGATTAGTGGGCAGATGTGTGAGCTCACTTTCAGGAACCCCTTTTTTCCCCCTACCACCCCATGCTGTATTCATAAGTAATGTTTTGCTACCCATATTTTCCATGTGAGGAAAAGGACAACGACCATTTCACAAGTCTCCAAGGCTGACAAATGTGAAGTGATCCAGTGAGAGGAATCCAATTAGTTCCTTCTGCTTTCATCACTGTTTTTTCCCCCCTGTGCCGAATCAGCGGGCCTTGGCATTACATCATGGTCCAAACACATGCACCCAGCCTTGAGCCATGGCAGGGAAATGCTAAGAAAATATTGTAATGCTCAATGTATCTTTTCAAGCCAACCCCCTGAAAAGAAAGAAAATATGAAATTGTGCTCACATGCAAGAGAATTTCTAAGAGAATCCAAACACCTGTGGTGAAATCATGACTAAAGCTCTCATCAACTAAACCCTGCAGTTTACCATTCAGCTCGTGTTTGAACAAAGCCAGGGTTTAACTATTACAGTACAAAGCAACTTTAAGAACAGCAAATAAATTGCATTAAATTATTAACCAAAACATTCAGTTCAGCTTAGTAATGCAGTTACATGGTCCAGTTTCTGGAATAAAAGTGATTTAAAACAGGCCATAATGGAAAGTATCCAAAAGCCAAGCCATAAAACAAAAACCAAGCCAAACAAACGTACAAGAGGAGAAAGAAAGTGACGACCACAGGCAAGGCAGAGAGGAAGACACAGGAAGGGCTAGCAAACAAGCAGTGCGGTACACGGTCATCAAACAAGGTGCATATAGTGCCGTTCAGGAAACCCCGGCCCAGTGGCGGAAAGTCGGTGGGAAGCCAAACTCAGCCAATACCTTTCTCAAGAGCTAAAGCATCAGGCACCATGGTTAATGTAACCATGTGGTCCATTTCCATTCCTGAGGATTCCTCTGTCAGAAAAGTAGAACAAGCTGTAGCATCACATGACCATGTACACATTTCTGATCTGGCACACACATAGACTCACACCCATACATCCACACACCAACCTACATACATATTGCAGTACCAGTATCATTTTGATCTTGTGTTGCAAATTCCCTTTTGGCCCCACTTTCTCTATTTAAGACCTTACAAGGAAACAAATTGTAGCCGTCGCAGTTTATATTTGAGGTTGTTCATATAACAGCAGGACTAATAATGAGCACTGCGCTGCAACAGTGGGAAAAAATCATTATCATAATATTTTTGTAACAGTGGGGAACGTTTACTTTTATACGGTATGTCATCACAACATTAACATTTGGACAATATTATGAGAATTTTCTGTAGTATAACGAGATGTTTGTACAGTATAATAAGACTTTCTATGGGACTTTATCCATTTTTATTAGGATAACAATTTCTCAGAAACAACACTGAAGATATAAATCAGAATCACCATGGTTCTCTCGCAAACAAAAATAAATATGTGTAGGGGAACACACACTAAAAATGTATTTATGACTTGTCAAGATTTCATTAGAACCACACAACTAAATATTAAATGAGTTCCTCCAAATGTTCACATAGCTAAAGCAGCCTTTTAAACTTTTTCTTATTATTTATAATAATAAAATTAACTAATATGGACCATAATTTGTACGTTTACGATACACTTAAAGTTCATGCAATGCAATAAACAGCGGCAGTTCTACGCCCACAGTTATATTTGTCTTTATGGTATACTTTTATATGAAAAATCAAAGTTTCTTTTTAGTGTTTTGGTTGATTGCACATCTACAACTCTGAACCTATAGACTTGGTTTAGTTTAATGATTTTTAAATCCCCCACCATATGTGCTGTAATAACTATAATAGCCATGCTTTGTGTGGTCATGAATGTGCGTATGCTTCATTCATTGCCTTTGTGCGATAACACTTATAGCAACGTTCAACTGACAGCTCTGTAGTGTGTTTGAAATCAGCAGCACTCTGACCACAGCCAGGCCCCAGATGTGGAGACTTACATGTGGTTTCTGTGGTCTCACATAGACACACACACACATCTACACACACACGCTGACCAGATCAAACAGTTAGCACACACTGTTGCAGAGTTATAGTGCTGTGTAAGGAACAGACAGGAAACACTCTTGGCCTTGGCCTCGATGGGTTTAACAAAGAATACAACTGAGATATTCCTTGAAGTCATAATTATTTATGTTCACTATTCTGGTTTTAAAATACTTTTCTGAACTTGACTAGAGTTTTGTGGGAAAGCTATTTACAAAGCAGTCGAGGCACTGCAGTATTTTCATTCCTTAAGCATTCATCTTTATTTAAATCCATCTTTAAAAGTGCTGTCTACATTGTATTATAATTAATTTAGTGTCTTTCAGTCTCACCTTCTGGATAACAGTCCAATATTCCTTCTGGATCCAGCAGTGGGTAACCGTACTCATCTGTTTTGGAGAAGGTACCAGGTGGACAGGTTGGGTAAAGTGGTGCCGTGGTAGACTCTATGATCCATTCAGTGGTGGTGGGTTCAGGTGTGGTGGTGGTGGTAGTTGCCCTGGTTGTGGTGGCTTTGGTGGTGGTGGTTGGTCTGTGGTGGTGACGGTCCAAGCCAAGTAAAGGTTTCCCTCCAACCATGAGGATCTTGTCTTTTGGGTTGATCACAGGTTGACTGTCCCGGCCGTGGCCAAACAGAGCCATGCCTTCCTGGTTTACCAGGGGGCTGCCCAGGTGGTCTGGTGGAGTGAGAAGCAAGGAGATGGGTTAACAGCCTATTTATGACTTGTCTTGAACAATTAAAGCACATATTCTTATACACATCAAAGCTGTATACCGTGTGTTTAAATATAATGTAAATATTGACTGAAGCATATTACCAAAGATTGTTTGTCCGTCCTCTCCAAGCACCACTCTCTTAGGTTTACCCTGTGAGTCCTGGAGGACTTGTCCCTCCTGGTTCATAAGAACTCCTCGCTCCAAGTCCACCACCTGGAGGAACAACAATATTTGCTTAATCTTTACAGCAACCTATATAGACAAATGTGAACTCTTGCCTCATCCTTAAGAGATTAGAGATAGACAATAGTTATTGTACTATTCACTACTCTTTAAAATAGATCCAGTCAACATGTGGCATTTCAAAGTTATGAGTTCGTAATGTAAGAAACATAGTTACCCATTTGGATCCATCAGGTCCAGTGATAAACCTTTGACCAACAGCCTTGTTGGTTCCATGAGAAGTGGGGGTCTCTTTATCACTTGTAGCTGTCAGATTGGGTCGTCCATTTTTACCTTACAATAATACAATTTAAGATAAGTATTCAATGATTTACTGATGAGATTATAACACATATACATATTATAATTTACTTTTTTGCCCAAGCAAATCCTTGCACCTTTTCAGATATAGAAAGGTGGCAGGAAGTCATGCATTATATCAATCGACATTACCGTTCCCATTGACTTGTCCTCCATTGGGTAGTTTCCCTCTAACGATGGAATGGCGAGACCGACCCCCCTGGCCCCTAGAGCTGTCTCTAGATGATGATGAAGATGCTGAGGACGACGATGTAGACTGGGAGTTGCCTCCAATTAATCCCCCTGTCTTTGTCACAGTATTGCCACTGGCAACTTCACGATCCGAGGTCAAAACTGGCTGGGGCATATTTGAGGAAGAAGCGGCATCAGATGATGTTGAGGAGCCATCGGATGTTGAAGAACCGAGCCTTGAGTTCTGTGCTGGCTGTGCTCCCAAAGGAAGCCTAGATCCACCAAACGGCCTGTTACCAAGCGGAGGAGAGCGGACCCTCCCGTTGCCCCCCATCCCAGGACGGCGATAAGGTGAAGCACCTCCCGATGGTAAACCAGGTCTTGTCCTGGAAGAAGTTTCCCTTGTATCCAAACTCTCATTGTCCTCCAAGTTTCTGTTTGCTGAAGTTAAAGCAGGATTCCTTTGGGCCGCTGTAGGATCTGCAACTTTATCATTGTTTCTACTTAATTCTCTACTCCTTTCATCAAGATAATCCTCATTCTGATCATTACTATTTGAAGTTTCCCTATGGACTGGCACACTTGAGTCTCTATGTCCACCTGAGGAATGACGGGATTCAGAGTTAGAAGAAGTGGCTGCCCCAGAGGAAGATGATGAAGAGGATGAGGTAGTTGGGTTTCTAGAATCACTAGATACTGTATTTTGATTGGTCAGAGGAGGCTTTACAGAACCTTCCCCTACTCCGTTCTTTAGGGAGTCCTGCTTCCCTAGATCTGCACTTGTCTCCTGTATTGTTGATACACCGGCAGCACCTGTAGCCCCTGAAACCCTAGTGGGTACCCCCCTCAAGAGGGGTCTGCCGGCCCCGACTGAAGATGACGTCCTGGTGGAGGGGGGTCTACCCTCCTGCCTGGAAGATGAAGCTCTCGTCCCTTGACCAAACCTGCCTGGGTAACGGCTCTTTATCCAGGGAAACCTTTCAGCGAATGAGAGGTTCATTCTGGTATGAGGAACCACAGGTTTCCCATTACTGCTATCCTCCTTTCTTTCCTCCTCCCGTCTCACCTCCACTGTGGGTTGTGGTTTAGAGCTTGAAGTCGGTTCTTCAACTTTGGTTGATTCCGCGTCTGTGTTTTTGTAATCACCGTCATCATTTCCATTGTTGTATGTTGCATCTCGCTCAGGTGTTTTTGGTAGAGTTGCAGGGCTGTGAGATCCTCTGTGTGAAGTTGACTGAGATGAGCCGGCGCTGTCTGTGTTGGATGGGATGTCTGGACTGCTATGTGAAGTGGATGGATTGCTGCCTGAGCTCTGGGAAGTTGTAGAGCCTTCAGGCTTGGACCCTGATGACGACTGTGATTTGTCAACATTATATGTGTCTGATGTAGCCTGGCTGTGGGTTCCACTTCCTGAAGGGGACCTGGATGTGGCTGAATTTAAAGTATGTGTTGTTCCGTGGTTTTGAGTCCTGTCTGTTAAAGTCGACTGTGATGCTGAACTGTGTGTGTTTGAAGTCCTGCTTGGTAAATTCATCTGTGAGGTGATGGCAGGTTTGTTACCATTCAGCATTCGAGAGGAATTTCCTCTGGAAGAAATCCCAGGATTTCTCCGACCGAAACCATATCTAGAGCCAAAACCAGACCCATTGGGGCGCCCCGCTGAAGCTGAACCTCTACCGACAGATGTGGCCCCTGTCTGCTGTGGATTTGTCTCTTTTAAAAGCGTAGATGATGGTTTTGTACGTGTTGGGATCGGTTTATCAAAGGTGTCTTTGCTCTCTGGGTATGCTGAAGCCACGTAGTCCTTTCTACTGGCAGCTGACTCTTGAATACGTGAAGATGAGGACAATGAGGTTGAAGAAGGTGAGGATGATGCTGAAGAGGAGGAAGCAGAAGATGAGGATGAATCAGAAGAAGAGGAAGAAGTACCAGAAGATGAGGGAGATGAAGATGAAGAAGAGGATGAATCAGCCTTGGATCCTGGTTTCTGATGGACCCGGATCTTGATGGGCCTTCTGGGCTGTGGACGTGGACGAGGTTTAGTTGGAGAGGGCGTTGAAACTTTGAGGCTGGGGGTCTCTGTAGTTAGAACCTCTTCATCATATACTAATTCTTCTTCAAATTCAGGGGAAGCATCATTGTCTGGGACGTTGGGCTCTGGTACAACCTCTATGGTTGTCGTCTCTTTTACTGGAGTAGGCGTTGTGGGTACTTTCTCCTCTTCTTTCTCTTCTTTATCTTGAACTCTTCCTCTGGATGACCCTCTGTTCCTGCCAGACCCCCTTACAGAGGACAAGATGCTGTGATAGGAGCGTGACTGGGAGAGGGGACGTCCACGCCTGACAGGTGCAACATGCCGTGGTCGAGGAGTTGTTGTTGTTGGTTCTTCTGGCGCCTCTGTTGTTTGGAGATCCGATTCCTCATGATCTGTATCCTGTTTGGAAGGAGTGTGGCTAGTCCTGCGGCTGTCTTTGGTTTTTGACGATGATGAGGCCCCGCTGCTGGCTGGCAGTAGACAAAGGTTGTTGTAAGTTTAGGAATAATACACATTTTGAAGCATACATGCACACTCATATTGTATAAAGTCGACTGTGCTTACATCCTGGCATGACAACACTGAGCATTTTGCTCTGGGGGCCCTGGCCCCTCCTGTTGGTGGCTCTGATCTTGAAGATGTACCGTTCTCCCGGTGTGAGGCCATCTACAGTGGCTGTGGAGGCGCTGCTACCATACGTCACACTTTTCATTCCAAATGGCTTCATAGCAGGAGCATAAGACATGATGTACTCTGTGTGGAGGTAGAGCATGAATAACTGTTAAGAAAAAGACTGAAGGGAGGTAGTTTGAACATTACTATATTACCACTATAACATAATTATTTATTATTGTACAATACACATTATGCATCAAGGTGTCCTGTGACCTGCTTTCTGAATAGTGTGTGTTCTTATCTGATTACAGCACTAACATTGACAGTCAGTACCAAATATCCCAACCAGTGGAGAGCACTCATAAAGCGGGCACTCAAAATAAATAAAATACCAAGGATTTTCTAAACTGATATGTTAGCCATCAGGGATTCAATAATTCCTCATTGCCTGACCTCTTATCCTCCCATTGGGTTCTTCAGGTGGATCCCATGTTGCTATGACAGCAGTTCCTTTCCCTCTAAGTGGCTTGACCTCGAAGTTCTCCGGTGGCCCAGATGGAGCTAGTAAGTGAGAAGAAAATAAAACAAGTGAATGGGAGAGACAGCAGTGAGGGGG
>NW_011344493.1:258409-273150 GCF_000735185.1 Notothenia coriiceps
AGTAGTAGTAGTAGTAGTAGTAGTAGTAGTAGTGGTAGTAGTAGTAGTAGTGGTAGTAGTAGTAGTAGTAGTAGTAGTAGTAGTAGTAGTAGTAGTAGTGGTAGTAGTAGTAGTAGTAGTAGTAGTAGTAGTAGTGGTAGTAGTAGTGGTAGTGGTAGTGGTAGTAGTAGTAGTAGTAGTAGTAGTAGTAGAACCTTTATTTAGCCAGGATAATCAATTAAGAACTAATTCTTATTTTCAATGATGACCTGGCAGGAGGCAAAAGGCTTCCTGAGGGGATGGGTGTTGGGAGGAAGAAAATAAAAAGACAGACTCCGGGCACTACAGAACCCAGGAGACAACACAATGACACAGAGAAGAGATGACAGGCATAGCAGTTAAACATATAACATTTAAAATAATACTGCTTGGGTTCAATCAGTCATTAAAATAATATAGAACATTCATCCATTCAATCATTCATCCATTCATTCATCCATTCATTCCTTCATGGCAATGCATACTATAGGAGAGGTCAAGACATTGGTAGTGAGCATCAGGCAAAGCAGATGCATGTGTGTACCAGGGTGTTTGTAATAGTGTCCCTGAAGGTGCGGGGGGAGATAAAGGTCTCCATCTTCAAGGTTTTTTGTATGATATCCCAGCTATCTGCTCCTGCAAACTGAAAGGCGGAGCGGCCAAAGGATGTGTGGGCTTTGGGGATCTTTAGCACGATGTTTGTAGCTGACCGGGTGTTGTGCGTCGGGGGTGGGCGGAGTTGCAGTAATTGTGTGAGGTAGAAGGGGGTGAGGCCTAGGAGTGTTTTATAAACAAACATCAGCCAGTGGATGTTGCGCCTGGTCTCAAGAGAGGGCCAGAGAGTACAGATCACAGTGATGTGTCCTGTAGTGATCTGTAGTGAAGCGAAGCGGATGGCGGAGTGATACAGAATGTCTAAATGATCGAGAGCTCCTTTACACGCCGAGCGGTAAACGGTATCACCGTAGTCGAACAGAAGAAGGACAGTCATCTGGACCAGAGAGAGTTTAGCAGATGAAGTGAGGAGCGATTCCTATATAGAAAGCTGAGTCTAGCTTTAACCTTGGTCTGAATTTTGGAGAGATGTTCTGAGAATGACAGATTACTGTCAATCCAAAATCCAAGGTATTTATAAGATTTAACTATTTCGAGGTCCCGGCCATATGCGGTCACAATAGTGCCAGTTTGGGAGGCACCACTGCGGCCAAGCCACATGATCTTGGTTTTAGTGGTGTTCAGGACCAGGCCAAGGGCAGAGAGATGTGACACAGATCTTACCTGATATCCTCTGGGTCGACCTTCCCCATCTCAACAGCAGGATCCACCCATGAGATGAGGACCGACTGAGGGGACATTACCCTGACACCGATGTCCCGGGCCTCATACTCTGGCGGCTCTGGAAAACACACAAAGAGGTAGAGAAAAACCTTGATGCTTTTGTTTCTCATAGGCTAACATGTCTACCAAAGATGCGCTGATGAGCTATTTTGATACATATAAAGTGCAAAGGAGCCAGATCATTCCCAAGAATAATACCTGGTGTGGTTGTTTTGGTTGCGATTGCTCTGTTGGCAGGTGCGCTCCGTCCCATGGGTTTCTGTGCCTGCAGTGACACCACATGAACGGACTCAGAGGCTATGAATAGAAAGGGATACCAGGCACGGCCAGGGTTTACACTATGCACACTAAAATAATAAAAAACTAAATGTACACATTTGCCTATTTTCATTATAAAAATGGCTAACATTACTCAAACATCATATTGTACTTGAACTGAAAGCTTTTCCCCTTTAATCTGGTGGTTACAATTGTAAAATGTGAGTCCTCTTACTTAGTTTGGCTTTGTTTCGATTTCTCTGGTCAGATTGAGGCTTGGTGTAGTGTTGGCGTCTCCTTTCTAGCGGGGGGGCTCTTGCCAAAGCCCTCTCAGGCTGCCTGGACCCTGAGGAGGACTGAGGGGCCCTCCTGTGTGTCCTGGCATTGGAAACGCCTGATGGGTGGGCTGTTCTGTTCACCCTGGTGGGCTGCTGTACCAAGGATGTTTTTCTGGCAGCAGTTTGCCGAGACCTGACCGGACCTGTTGGTGGACGAAAAGGTGGGGAAAAGTTAGTGCACAGGCTAGTGCACCGAAGAACCTTTATGACCCAATACTTCATTCATAATCTGCTCTTGATTTGGCTTTTAGGCCTGGTTGAAACTAACCGCCACGAAAGATCATTATACTTAATTGCTACACTCAAGACACGACCATTAAGTGATAAACACATAATTACATGTCACTTGTATCCAACACTGTCACTTAGCATGGCCACTTGTCACAAACAGGACATGCCATGGAACCGCACCACGTCCTCAACATGTCATCTGCTCCAACTCCTGAAGTCCTGCTTCCTGCTTTCAATCCCACCCTAGTTGTAACTCCATCTTGAAAAACAACTCAGACATGGACTCAGACAGCCAGACATTCCCCCTCATCTGGCTGCGGTGCTGAGAGATAGCATTGGCTACAAAACTGAAATACTCTTCTTTCTCTCCCCTCCTCCCTCTACACCTCCTTCATCCGTTACTCATAATTATTGTCAGATGAAGAAGTGAAATCAGCCCTGATTCCCATCAGCATAGCTGCATGCACAGCTGTGTGGGTACTGACAAGTCATCTGATGTTGGAAAGTGGATTTGATGAAATTCAAAGTGGTTATAAGGACAGTATAATGATATGATGAATGATATCCCCTTTCAACTAACAGTACGTTTGCCAACTGTGAATAATTTTCCAAGAGAGGCCACCACGCCCAAAAAGTTTTCTTTAGCTAAAGCGTTTGAAAAGAGAGACAAGCAGAGTTTTACTGCTGGTTCTTCTGTGACACTTTGTATAGGTGAGGAAACACAAATGAGACAGAGAGGATGTGAAGGGGAGCACAAAAGCACACAAGAAAGGCTGTTTGTTGGAGTGCTCCATTAGTGTCTCAAAGTGTCTCGTAAATCCTCACTGTGCCCTGCTGCCAGGCCAGCTGAGAAGATCTCTCCTCCTCCGTAGATCTGGACAATTTGCTGTTTAATACCGCAACACATCTCTCTTTCTCTTTGATGTTGCTTTTCTCTCTTCAAATCCTCCTCTCCAACCTCATCCACACCTGCACAAGTGGATAATCTGCTCTGTGTCATTTCAAGAAAATGAACTTAGACAGGAGCCAGTTAAACATAAACTCATCATGATTACACCAGTGTGGTTGCCTGTTTTATCTCATTCACTACAAATCACAAACTTACATTTTTTTCATTTATTTCATCAATCATCAAAGCTATTCTCTTACCACTTAGATGCTTTTGAGGCATCACTGTTAACAATAACCATAACAATAATATGGGACAATTCTCTGTCTTATATGTACCTACACAAGCTTCTCTCGTATAAGTTGGCAAAAAATAAATAAAACATTTGGTTTCAATCAGCCTAAATCTCCTTTCCCTTCCTCTTTTCTCTCTCTGGAAAGCTGTCAGTGCATATTTTGGCCCGGGTCATCACGCCGCGGACCACTAAACCATTGACTCAGTACTCTCATTTGCCAAATCCTTTCTGTTTTTTCCTGGAAGCTGGATGGTCCGAGGTGCTGTGAGGCAGACAGACATACCACTGATAGAGCGGAGACCCTCCTCAGTGTGTTCAGACCCGGTTCAGACTGATACTGAAGAATGATATTGTTGAGTGCTGACTCAATCCCTCGACAGAAACTATAATGCAACGTTTTTTCCACCGTCTGTGACATTTACCCAACTTCACAGGCAAGTCTAAACTTTGCAAACATAAATGGTTAGGATTGCTTACATTTCTCAGTTTAGCCACAGTTTAATTTATACAAACAATGTGGCAGAACTTTCCTGGAGGCAGAAATACTCAATTAGTCCCAACTAACAAAGACAGTCGCAAGAACTCTATATCAATATACATCACTTACAGTATGCTCAGTGGCTTCATTTATCATTTGCCTTCTTTCATGAATGAACAGTACTGTTTAAACAACTTGACTTGTAAACTGGGTTTATAAGCTAACGCCTGCTAACGTTTGATAACGTTTGATAACATTTCTGAGTTGGCACTTTGTTTGGTAGTTTTATAACAGCTGTCAATGTTCAGCATTTTTGGCTCATAAACGGATTGTTAAAATATTGTCATATGTTGAAGTGTGTTGTTCATTTAAACAAATAATGGAGACAGACATTTATTACATGTTTACTGCATATAATGGCTTAATACAAAATGCCTGGAATAAAGTGTTGGTCATATTTTCCAGTCTGACTTTTAGAAGTAAAAAGAATATGCAAAAGTGCTGGTCTTGAAGATCAATTCAAAGTCAGAGTTGAATACATACATATGATACCACTAGTAACCAAAAGAATAAACCAATAAAGCTATACGTTTATAGCATTATGACAATAACACAAAAAAAACACTGCCAGTGTATTAATTTGCAGTTATTCATTATTTTACTAGTCTTTCAGTTAGTATAAGCCTTGTAATATTACCTAGGATCATGAAAATTAGCCGGTAGCTAGCAAGATAACTTTAGCTATTACAAAACGTGTGAAGTGTGCTTGCAGGCTTTTTACCATCTTGATTCACCCCTTACGCTTCGCTAGGATTACTTTGCCAGAAACACAGTGGGTCTTTAGCTCCATTCACTGAGGTTAAACTCAACAAATATGATTAGCTGTGTCTCCGAAGCAGCTCTGCTTTAAACAAATAGAACTGAAACTCCAGAGCAGCACGGTGGTTCGGTGGTTAGCTGTGTCGCCTCACAGCAAGAAGGTCCTCGGTTCAATTGCTGGTCCTGATCTTTTCAGTCTGGAATCTCAATGGGTTTTCTCCCTGTTCCTCACCGCGGCATTATTATATGCCAAGTCAAGTGGTTTGGAAAGACCAAATTGTGCATGTGGAACAGTTTGAACGCGAGTATCTATTTGTGTTTGCCCTATGGTTGGCTCATGAATGTTTACATGACGCCTGCTTTAATGTCCAGATGCCCCAGGAATGCACAGAAATAAATACATAAGAAAATATTACAGAAAATGTAGTGTAATAGTAAGATTCCGTAAGTCTGCCTCACTTAAACAAGAATAACCTTTTATTTCTAAAGAGCTTGAACAACGTTAAATCAATATCAGAGCTGCAAAAACTTCTAATGGATATCTTTCTTCTATTATTTAATTAATTCTATCAAAAAATCTTAAAAAATAACATCATAAGTTCATAGATGTATGTACTGTCCAGATAATAGACCTGTCATGTCCGAAGGTATTATATTAACACTGGGATACAATTCGAAATACAATCAAAGAGCACACCTTTGGGAATTGAGAAAGAGTGTGTAGCAGTTCTTAATGAGAAATTACAGTTTTTTGTCAAAACAAATGTAAGAAAATGCTGAATCGCTTGACAGTGCATTGATAACAATGTCAACACAGTTACTCTTCATGCAATTATGTGATCATTAAAGTGGCATTCATTAGTTAAGGTGACACAACTTTAAAAATAAATGTTACATTTGGATCACTTGACAGAAAAACACACTAGCCAAATACTGTAGATGGGAATCTATGAGTCAGAGACCAGGAAGTACTTTCCCCCATTTAACTTGTACGGGACAGAATAAGTGAGCCTTACGAACACCACTATGAGTGACTCATCGTCACATTCGATTTGGCGGTTCCTTTTATATCCATGATGACAGCAGCAGATTTAAGCATACCCCGTTTAATGGATTTAGCCACACAGTTTTAAATGTGCGATTTTTACTGAGAGTCATGTGTTGTTGGTTAAGATGACATTAAATAAGGTTTACCTGCTGATGAGTTTCTGACAGGTGCAACGCCCAACACAGCAAAGCCATCCAGGTTAACCCATTCGGGATCTAAAAAACAAAACAAAAATGATTGAATGATGTCGAGAAAAGAAACGTGAAGTAACGTAAATAAGTTAAAGAAGAAAATCAGATTTACTGAATCATTTTTACCTGTTGAACACAAGTTCAATTCGAAATGTTGTTTTACTTTTTATGGTCAGCTTTTACATTTGTGTAATCTACTTTCTCCTCTTGTCAGTGAGGAAAAAAGTTAAGTTGTTTTCTTTATGTCTCCACCTCCACCTTGTCCTTACTGATAAGTAATCTCTCTGTTTGTGTTGTTCTAACAGCGGTTGGCCAGACACATTAATGATGTGGAGGCAAACAGCACGGTGTTATTTATGATGACTGATGCTGCTCTCATGCTGCTGAGGGAAGAACACACGATCTGCAAGGAATTTCTGGAAAAGCAACACTGAGACGTGCTCCTCGGTTGCCAGAGACTCATGGCAGACTGCACCGGAGCTGGAGAGACCGCAACAGCGCACACACGCCCATAAACACAAAGGATGATATAGATGCATATTTGACACACTATACAAGACAATGCATGACTCAACACTTGGCACCACACTTTCCCCAACCACACTCTCCACCACCAAACACACTTGTTGCGCACGCACGCACGCACGCACGCACACACAAAGCAAGTGACCACAACACAAGGCATCGGGTTATAGGAGTGGAGCTGGCAGGGACAGAGAAAAAAAAATGGAATAATGACAAAAACAGGCCAGACTGTGTCAACACTGCAGAATATTGAAATATAAAAACCTGCCGTTTAACAAGGAGGGATTAGGAAATAAGAAGCGATGTTAAAAATAATGTCTTTCTAAAGCCTAAAATAATCTCTGTGTAAAAGCTAGGGAAAATACGCCCACAGTGCTCTTTTTGGCTATCTTGGATGACAACACATCCAATATTGAATTGTACATGCACACGTGTGCCAACACTTCACCCCCTGCATGTCCTCTCTGCTTCGTACCCAGATTTACATTTCCCCTCTTCGTTCTTGGCACTTGTTTTGACAAAGTGCAGGACTCTGAGATCTGAAAGCTCTCTCCATAGTTTAAGCCAAATGTCTTGTTCCTGCTTTCTGTCCATTTATTTTCCTCTTAATGACTTTTTGTCGAGCAGTACTGCCACCACTCCCCAGGTCCCTCAGGAACGTCCACTTGTGATTATATTAAGTCCCTCTTTCCAAACATCTTGCTCGCACACTCTCCTTTTTTAACTGTCTCTGTGTTTCTGCCTTACCTACATCCTCCATTAGATGAGGGCTACTGTCTTTTCCGATTTTAGCGAAGCGATGAGACCTCGTGGGTTTGTTGGAGCTGATGACAAAGCGGTCCACAGGTCTTCCATCGAGATGAATGGACGGCTCCCAGCGCTCCCTCAGGCTCTTATCCACAGATGTCTGTTTCCCATTCTGTGACCGCAGGGGCTTCTCTGCTGCAAAACAAATGACGTCAGGATAAATTGTGTCTGTAAAACATTTATTTTGAAAGTTTATTTAAAGTTTATTTCTCCTGTCGTAAAGGCTTCTTGCCCCTACTCATTATGACATAAATGTTATTTCTACTGTTTATAAACCTTTTATGCAGGGCCACCTCAACAATTCCCCCTGGATTTATTATACTTGGCATTCAAAGTAACTCTGATTCAGATGAAGCATACGTGTAAGGCAGCCCTGAAAAATACAAACTCATTTGATGGTTAAATAAATGAGTGAGGATTTGTTTGGATGGCTCAAGGCTCAGGACAATAAGCAATGTTCAGTCTCCCTCTTGGCTCGATGTACTGTACACAAAACAAAGAAAATAGTTACCACTGCTGTGTTTTGGACCAAAACTCTTTTCTCTTCCTTTGGTTTGCATGCTAAAGCAACAGCGAAAATATTCAACAGACCATCAGTACACCCAGATCATGAAGTAAAGTAACCATGAAGAAACCACTGAGAATTATATAGATTTTATCCCCAATGAAAATGTAAACAGGATAAATTATGAAATCAGCTTCTATGCAAGAAGAAAAAATGCCACAAAAGGAAATCCATACAAAGAAATATGACAACAAACAACCATTTGAGAAATTACAAATAGCTGATTCGTACGCAAAATAATGGCCTTGTGCCTGAGTGCTTGAATGGATGTTGAAACCTCAGCTGACTCTACATCTGTTGGGGACATATGGAAAGATGTGATGCATAGTAAAGAAAAGCACTTAATAGTTTACAACCCTGACCCAATGAACTATACAGAAAACCTAAAATCAATCCATGTGCAAGTCGTTCTGTTCAGTGGACCATTTTTAGAAGATGGTTATACAGTTAGAGACTCTGATATCAGGATGCCAACAACACTAATTAAAACATTCACATACATGAATCATTAACCTTAGCTAAATCAGTGGTGATATTAACACCATATTAACACCACAATGATTAAGTCACAGATTTGAATGTGTTTTACCAGCACAAGTTAAATTGGATGTTACTTGTTGCAACGGAGCTGCAAATGACCAAATGACACAAAGACAAATATGAAACAGCTGTTGCCAACTTGAATTAATTGTGTGCTTCAATTATATACATTACAAGTTACAGTCCATAATAATTTGGAGTGCTGTCTTTGTAAGTCTCATTTGACCCCATTTTTGGTCTCCACTGACTCCTGAAGGGTGTCTTACGTTTAGCACTTGGCAAAGAAAGAACTAAAAGTTGCTGAAATGCTTAAAAGATTTGAGGGGATACAAAAAAATAGGATTCAAGCCTTGGCTAAATGTAGAGGATCTTCTTCAAAAAGACAAGAGTAGGGTTTTTTTGCATGCTCATTATTCACCCCTGTCACATATAATTGTGAGTGTTGTCAAAAACATCATAAACAGCTGCTCCTTAGGGCTGTCAGCGCTCCCCAAAGGTTAACAGCAGACGTTTTGGTTTAGCATCTTCTCAAAATCACCTCATTGCTCTGAGTTCTTGTTGTCTGCAGGTGTTCGCCCAGCTGGATCTGCAATTTTATTTCTCACATTCATAAAAACTTGCCGCTAAGGCCTCGTGTGCGGTCGTTTACAGATGGTCGCAACTCTTCTGTGGCCCACAATGTTGTTTAGTATCTGCTAAATGGTTGTCTCCTCACTGTCACCACTGATTTAAACCAGAGTTTATGAATGAGTTTGAGAGTGTTCTTCCAAAACAACATACAATCCTTACTCATTTTATCCTCATGTATGCAGGGTTACAGTGGGGTCAATTTTATCGTCTGTTCGTGGCCGACACAAGTCTGGACACACTTCTCTCCCTCCTTCCCTGTTTCCAATGAGGCCATGTATTACGTAGGAAGCGATCTGCTCCTCTGTCAGGACATCATTCTGGGATTTGGCCCTCTTTGGAAACGTGTGATCCAAGGGCAAACCAGATATTTCTGATTACATCAAGACTCAGACCTTCAAGCTGAGCAGATGCATGATTTCCATCCAAGAATAAACAGTTTGGGAAGCAGTTAAGCAACTGAGTGGTTGTAACATCAGAGGTAGGCTTTATTTCAGGGCGTCTCCAAGGGAAACCAGGTCAGTAATATAACATTTAACAGACAGACAGTAAGTGTGTGATTGGATTAGACAGTGGAAAGGAATAAGTATGTGAAGAATGAGGGCAAGGCCTGAGGGTGATAATGTCACAGTTTCTTTTCAAAATATATATGTGTGTGTGTGTGTGTATGTGTGTATGAAAGAGTGAGAGTCAGACAGACATGCGTGTATGTGCATGTGTAGTTTGGGTAAGCCCTGAGGACTCCTGTAAAACTGTTCCAGAAAATACTTGCACTCATGCACCTGCAATGTGCTCCACTTTTACAAGTGCACCCTCTCACCCCGCACACAAAATCACAGAACGTTGACCCCCCGCTCACCCCCAATGAGTTTGCCATTAACCCCTAATAACTGTCCTCTTCCACAAACTCCCATCAACACAGGATCACTGGTGAAGGGTGTGTGTGTGTGCGTACGTGTGCGTGTGTGTGTGCTCGTGTGTGTGGGTAAGATAGAATGTGTGGAGGTTAACAAGGTAGTAGTTCAGTTTCGAGCTAAGACTGTCCTGTCTTTGACATTTTTAAGAATAAGACTGAAGTGATATACAAAAGTACTTGTCTAGATCTTCATAATTTGCTCTGATGGCATCACAAACGGGTGTTTTCTCTCAAATAACTGTAGGACCTGGAGGCATGTACAGTAATGGAAAGGTTATTACTTTTTATTATATATGTTTATTAAATTGCAGTAAAAAGGGACTGGACAATTCAGAGACCTTACTATCAACAGTGGAAATACTTTGTAAAAGATATGTCCAATGTTCTTTGGATGATCAAGACTGACTGGGAATGATTCTAAAACAGATATGTTGCCGTTGAGAGATGCTGCGTGATTTGAAGCCCAAAAACTAAGTTCACCTAAGTGATAAAAGTTGTTTTTCCTGTTCATTTTAATAAACCAACCTTCTAAAGTTATAGTCTGACATTTTCTACTCTTTTGTACTTTCTTTCTTTGCAAATAGTTAGAGAAAATCAACATCACCAATGTCCTTTAGATGAGTCAGATCTGGCCAGGGGCTACACACACTGTTTGCACGTCTGTTAGCCTTTAAGTCCTCTGACCTTTGACCTTCAGTAAACTCTTCCCAGCAATCAACTTTGTCATAAATCCAACACACCAGACTGAAATCATGCCTATAGGCACGCTTGCACATAAATCACTAAATGCTGCCATTTTTTAAATTATGACTTAAGCCTAATTTAAAAGGGAAATGTGACTGAGAACAACTTTAATTTAAAGCAACAACCTGGAGTGAGTAATTGTTTAACTTGGGAGGGCTATATGCATTCATATTAATATTGTATGACATTTGACATTTACCAATAAAAGCCGGCTAGTACAATCCTAATGAAAATACATATTTTGCAATTCCAAATAGGTCTCTTCACTGATGAAGACTGACATCTTTACAATGTTAGTTTATACTATTTCTTCCATTAACCCACTTAGTATGCTGACATGAAGTGTGCTGTGACAGGTGTGCTCATGGCCCAAGTGGTACTTGCTTAAACATCTGGTATGGCGCCTAGAGATGACATCATGACACGAGACATGCAGGTTTGACAGGCAGCCAACTGGCAGGTGGGTGGGGAGACTGGGTCAAGCTATGCCAGGTCACAGGTGACCAAATACAGAGTGTTGTGGAAAATATTTGAAATATATTCGATCTGCAATGGCTCTATGAGTGTCGTATTTTCCAGATGCAGAGTTATGACATTCCTAATTCAGAACGTTTTCTTCGAGATCTGTCTCGGGTGCTTCTGCTGAATTCCAGCATGTTAAGTGGAGCAGAGAAATTAAATTCCACTGGCCTGCAAAGACATGATTCCCTCTTTCCCCTCACTCTCTGTCCCATTAACACTCACCACTCTTTCCAGGAGTTGATGGACTGTTGCTGTATGGAAGAAGATGACATTATCTATTATCTAAATACTCTATGATTCTGTTGTCTTTTTGCGCTGCTCTTGTCAAGGTGTCCAGATATTCCTGAGAGCCCAGTTTCTTCCACTTTTCTGAAACATTCTAGACTGACAAGCTGATGACATGTGAGTGGAGAAAGTTAATGAGTAACACTCTCCTCTCCCATAAACACTGCTGTCAAAATGCCCGAGAGGAGGACGTTTAACTCCAAGTCGCTCCAGTGGAGCTGCTCAGTAGCCCGCAGCAGTCAACTGTGGTTGTGTTAAGTAGCTCGCAGGTGTGAATGTATGTATAAGTGAATGTGCGAAGCAGGGTGTTGCAGAGAAAATGGTCAGAAAATACATACAAGATGGAAAAGAAAACGACTAAAAAAAACATAACAAACAGCAGCTGCGTATATTCAGAGAAAGCAATGACGTCATGCTCTAAGTGCTCACAGTTGAGAAGGAAGGAGGCTGGATATGGATCAACTGACAATATAAGTAGACTGAGTATGTTTGAGAAAAAGGGAGAAAAAAAGACTGACTGTAACGTGGCCCTCAAACTGAAGCCAAAGGGTCAGCTTACTGTCGCCAGGCTTTATGGCACTTTTGATATTTTAGATATTTTCACTGGAGGTTGGGCTTCCTTCCCTCCAAATTGATTTTACAAACAGAACCTTAACAACTTTTAAAACATGTGTGCTGCCGTCTGTGCCTGTCAAAGATGTGACAGTTGATATATCACCATGCTGACATGCATTTAAAAAATCAAATATATTAAATTACAACTTTCTTGAGGGTACAAAGCATTTGGAGTCCCTTTTCATCTTTATCCTATCAGGGGTATTTTACCCATTCCTGTCTCCTGATTAAAGCATGCATCAAAGTGTGAGGGGGAAAAAACGTAAGCACCCACTTATTTTCTCCCATGAAACTGAGTTTCACAGGCTGGTTATTTATCCTCAGCCAGATGAGTCACCCATTTGGCATGATACCCCTCAGCAGAAAGCACAATGGTGCAGAAATATTTATATTCTGATAGTTGATCAGCTTCTCCTGCATCTGCCTAGTGTTTGAGTTTAGGAATATTTCCATGACTGCCAGCATCATGTTCCCCCCATACAGTATTAAATATAGCCTGTCTTCTTTGCTGTAACTGTTAACACTTTTTGCACATTGTAAATCGAACTTTACACTCTAAATGAAATAGTCTAATGCACAATAAATGGCTACAATTTATCTCATTTTTAAGTCAACTTTCACAAAAATGTCATCTGCAACAGCTGTGGAAATCTTAAAGGCTTCGCGCACACATGCACGCGCGCACTTATACATTATATATTTTTCTTTCCATTAAAAAATAACAACATCCAAATTAATGAGTAGAAACTACCTGTTAACGCTGCAAAACGTACAGCTTCCATCAATAACCTGCAACAACTTTCAATCAAATTTGATCCATAAACCACAAGAGGAGAAAGCAACAGTGTCCGAGCAATTATCAAACTGAATTACACACGAATGCAAAACGTGCACCTGTTCAAAAGATATTAAGTGAACAAATCTTTTACCTGACCATCCGCATCCAGGTGCGCAAAACGTAAGGAATAGCGCCAAGAGGGTCCTGCTTGCGGCTAAAGCCATAGTGAGTGTGGCGCTGAGCTGCGGAGCGGCGCAGCAGCTGGATGCAGAGGGCTGGGACACTCCAGCCCCCNCCCTCCCCTCTCCTGATGGGACCGCTTCCTGAACTCTCAGCTTCTTATGTCAACAAAAAAGTTTTAAACATTATAATAAATATCAAAGATCAAACTCTGCAGGCGATTCTGATTTGAAATAACTGATTACATTGTGAAGTGGGCTTTAACTGTAATGTAAACTGTGAGGCAGAGTGCTGTCTCTGTGAATGAAGGCTTATGTTCTTATAGTTTTCATTTAGTAACATTTATTTCATTTAAACATTCCTATAGGAAAACATTTTTTCATATGCCTGCAAACTGTTGCATTGTGTCTCTGTTTTTTGGATCAAGTGATAGTCCAACATTGACAAAATGTCTCCCCCTTCAGGGAACACCACTGATTTCACCCTAAAGGTCTGGTAGCAGGTGGAGGGAGACATAAAATGACTGCGGGGTGTAGGCTAATACCAGAACCAGAATAATGCAGATATTAGTTATTTAACATGTTGTCCATAAATGCTCTCTTCACCTTTAAGCCCAACACACACATTCTCCTCATGGTTTAGTTTAATGTGTCAGATTGTGTGTGGTTGTTTTCAAAACTTCGGAAAAATGGTCTCATCTGCTTATATAATTACATTAAGTTTCTAAAGAAGTCGGTTAACCACTAGATGGAGCAATACGCCACATTTTAAACTATAGTCTAGCTGTGTTCAAAGGTAAGAGGTAAGGTTGTAATTATAAATGGTGTTTACAGTAGCAGTAAAGACAGAAGTGTAGATGCGTGTAAAGAGTATATGTCTAGTCAATTTAACTAACCTGCTTATTTTTGTATGATATCGTAGTCAAATAAGGTAGAGAACTAACAATTCACACTTGTGCATATACTGAATTTGAGGTTCTCTTTCCTATAAACATATGTTGGGTGGATGGTACATGGTCATGTATCCAGTTTATTTCTGTAAATATTGTCAATTAAATGCTGTAGGAGTTAAGATTAAAACATCTAGAGGACATGGTTGCTTTCTATCTTTTTTCAATGGTTACTGTGACACTAAACTCAGTGAATTTGCTGACAATTCCAAGTATTTAGAAGGAATATGCTAATGTATTGTCTTTCTCATTAAGTACTTTATCTGGCAATGTTTGATCATGTATGGGCTCACCAAGCAACATCAATTTGGGGTTTATCCACTTATCTATGACCAACATCTCCCTCTGTTGGCGAGAGCCTCTATCTACAGGAAAGATATGTCACCATGACACTAATTAAGTCACGACAAGCTCTAATGCAAGATTTGAAGAAGTCACATGATATATTGTTATTCTTTATTTGTTACTGAGAAAAAGGGGGCCGTAATAGTCACAAAATCAATATGTGATCCTCTCCGCTGCCCACAGGGGCCGTAAAGTAATTATTGTTTGTTTTTTTATGTTCTCTCTGCCCTCAAATCCTTATAAACTCATTACTAGTGATGATTGAGTCTCTCTTTTTAATACTCTCTCTCTCTCTCTCTCACACACACACACACACACACACACACACACACACACACACACACACACACACACACACACACACACACACACACACACACACACACACACACACACACACACACACACACACACCTGCAGCATCTTGAATGAGTCAGCAC
>NW_011344493.1:273209-274744 GCF_000735185.1 Notothenia coriiceps
ACACCTGCAGCATCTTGAATGAGTCAGCACAAAAGGGAATTCAATTTTTAACATAAAAAACGTACCAAAGCAGATACTTGTCTCTTTCATATCCACCCTGCAAAAGTGAAAACCACTCATTTGCACACCACACACACACACACACACACACACACACACACACACACACACACACACACACACACACACACACACACACACACACACACACACACACACACTGTATTGCTCCTAAGGCCACGCTTCAGCAAGCTCGGTACAAGTACAAGAGTTTTCTCTCTCTCTTATACGCATGCCAGAGGGTATTTATGTCAAGTCCTGCTATAGTTCACAGAGTATGGTGACAGGATGCTTGGGATGAAATGGAAAATCTCTGCTGATACAGTGGATCAGGTTGGACTGCATGTCCAGCTGAGTTTATATGAGCAGTGTGTTCCAGTTCTGTCATCAGCTTAACTCCATTTCCTTGTGTCATTTGAAGTGTTACACTCTAACCATGTTATAGACACAAGTTATACTGTGTAACTTCAACATACAGTCTCTTCAACTGTTGGTGCTATGATGACTATCTGAAATCATTATTATATCCTACCACTTTCTTTGGATGTTTCATTACTTATCTGGCGGAGTTGGGAGAGAGGAGGAAAAAACATCTAATTAGCTGTCTTAGATGGCAACTAAAAATAGAGAGGTTCAGTAAACAGAAACAACAAGCACTGAGGGGAAACTGGTCCTTCACGCTCCTTAGGTGGTTAACTTAGTTGCCAGTTTATTTGGTATGCCTATACAGATACAATGAATGCAGTTTAATAGAACAATCCTGCTATGAATCCTTTTTGTATGGAGGCTATAATCGTCTTTCTTTGGGGATGTAGTTTGTTGTGCTTGTGTAATAATGTCATTTTTTTTGTCAACCCCTTTTATATCAATGAAGGAAGAATAACAAGGTAACTCAAGCGCTGAATATACATGTCAAAGTGTCAAGCCTGCAGTCCATTGTCACAAAGTATGATGTATTTTTGTGTGAGTAAATTATTTGATTTCTATCTAACAGGCAACATATTTTGGCAGGACCAATAAGCAGCGCTGACAGCCTAAAGAGCCCCTGTGCCTGCTGGGAAACATCGCTGTGCTGTCAGACGGGCTCCTGCTGTCATCAGTTAGAACTGATGGTGACATGTCTGAACAGACTCCAAGCACAGTTTATTTTTTAACTTGTTTTATGTTATGGAGTGACATATGATATTACAGATTTGTCTTACAGTTTTTCTCGATTGCTAACACACATTTCTTTTTAAATTGCTCAGTTTCTCAGAACACTAAACACAATTCACAAAACCACACACCCAAAGTGCAAAACACCTCATTTCTCCTGCTAAATGAAGAACTGCACTCAAAACTACATAAACACTTACCAAATGCAAACTTTAGCACCAAATATAACACACTTCATTCATAATACTAGATTGTTTGACCACCCAACTACACACTGCTGAGCATAATCTAAAGCACTTCCATCTGTTATGGGCTGTGCT
>NW_011344493.1:274784-299236 GCF_000735185.1 Notothenia coriiceps
GTGTTATGTATGTGCTAACACGTGACTTTATGTCAGATTCCTTTGTCTTACGTGGAGAACCGCGTGCAGTGGTTTGCAAAAAGTGCCATGTTGATTTGCAAATTGTGTGAAAAGCTGAAAACGCGTTTAGAGTTTTGGAGATTTGAGCCGATGTTTTGCTCTTTGAGTGTCAGTTAAAAATAATTGTGCTCATCGTTTATATCACAGACTGAAATTTGTTTTCTTGTCTTCCACAAACATAAGGATCCTCTGGCGGCTCTCTTGAATCTTTGAGGATGCGTCTTTCAGCCACTGTTTCCAAAAAATAGCAAATGCAATTTAAGAATTGTTGACTTAGTGGACAGTTTTAACCAATAAATCAACAGCTTTTTTATAGCTTTTAATAAGCAGCTGTCTGCTTTAAATCTTGTATTATTATTATTATTATTATTATTATTATTATTTTCTTTTACTTTTAGATTAATTTCAAATGTCCTCATCTTCTGCTTGTGTTTGTGTATGGGTTCTAGACTAGATTTTTGTTGTGGCTGCTGAATTGTAAAGTTATGTTGTGCTCCAGTCTGTGCATACAAAAAAATGATTTAATTTGATTTTTGCAGACTTGCATAAAATATATTCTTAAATTGAGCATATTGCATGTTTCAAAAAGGGCTATAAGCCAGGTGTTCTCAAACACTTTATGTTGAGTACTCCCTTACAAGAAAACAGAAAATGCCCATGCAAGTGCACCTCCTATAGATTATTTGACATTTTTCCTTGTAACATCTGGTCAGTGAATTATTTCTAATTTTTCTTCTGGAGAATCCCCTCACAACCCATACGTGTACCTGACTCTGTTTTGAAGACTCCTGGCACAGCTGCCTACCTGCTGGTACTTCCTGTCACAGATCCATGGATTACAGCAAACAGGAACAATGTGGTTTCTGTTGAGAAGAAAATAACCACTGCCAAGCATTAGGGAAAAACTGGCAAAGCTCATTTGACCCCTGACATCGATTTATCTATTGTAAAGGGGGAACAATGTTGCCTGGCAACTGCATTTTACTCATCTCCTGCCCAAAACAATAAGATATAACCAACCTATGGATATAACCATACAATACAGTACGTTTTAAAAGCCTGAATTAATCTAATAATAATATTGTATGTAATTAGAGCAATATCTAAGAAGTCCATGGCCATTACCATCCAAAGTCTTTATTTAGTAACCTAAAGACAACATTTACCTATAAGATGGCAAATTAGGCTACTGTGTCTTGTTATAATAGTCGATCCTTCATGAATATACTGCAAAATGTATCAACATATTTATGTATATCACAATCACATACATATTTGTGATTTTAAATGGACAGGGAGTCTGCAGCGTATATAGTCTGCAACACTATAGGAGAAGAGAATTTCCCCTCAAATCCCAGAGCTGGGCAGATTTTTCACAATTAGAGCATCATCCCCACACTGAGGCTGGAGCACAGCCCCCGCCCTTCCTGCACGAGGAGCAGAGTAAAACCTAGTGCCAGCCCGGAGATGCGCGACAGACCCAGCAGCCACGCAGCGAGAGGAGATGTTAACCCGAGCATATCATTAAATCACAGTTTTTAGTTTCCGTTTGTTAAAAAAAACCCACAAATTATTAGACTATACATGATGCCCGTGTGGAAAACGAGTGTTGTGTCCAGACGCAAGGGGCGGCTAAACTAAAGATAATTTAACACAGATTGCACCAACACGGTTCAAGTTTTATCCGTTTGGAGTAAAATTACTCACTGAGCAGAGAGGACTAATGATGGCTCTCGTGGTCCACCTGAAGACGGCCGCGCACCTTCGGGGGAAAGGTGACAGGATCGCTAAAGTTACATTCAGAGGTAGGACCATTTTCTTTGTTTTAGGCTGGATTTTGGGAAGTGTAATCGTTCGTTGTGGTTTGCATTGATTTATTTTGGATACACAACGTGATGGGAGGTAATTAGTGCATGAAAAAAGTTTGGGAGAGCCCTCTTGGATCGGGGGTTACCGGAGATACTGCGTCTTTTATCCAAAGATGATCACTGGACTGATATTCTTCAAATTAAGGAGAAATCATGAATGCAGCACTGTAAAAAGAAAAAAAACAAGCCAGGGTTTGAAAAAAGGGATTATTCACAAAAACAATATCCTAATGTGAGTCCTTTCAGCAGTTTGAACTTGTTATACGCATGTCACGTGGTATACTATTCATAGCATGATGTGCTTTAATATAACGGCTCACACATGTTATAGTTGTAAAAAACTGTATTTGGAATTGTGTTTTCACATTCCTGTTATTGATGGTCAATAACATAACATCGCAGCTATATCCTTTCGAGTATTTTCCAGCTTTCAGGATTTTCTTATCTTAAATATGAATAGTTAAAATATTAATTATTCATGAGAGCCACAAAAAGGAAAAAACCAATTGTCTGCACATCCCTGTGCATATGGTGTAATTGTAATGATTCCTCATGTGTTTTCACTTGATGGTCCATTTGACTCATAAACCAATAATGGCGAGAAGTCAGTAGGTTCTAATTGACTAAGCTTGTATTGATCTCTAAATGTATGGAGGTGGGGGTCTCCTTTATTACACATTGGGGGTAATTGCCAACCCACTAGTACGATATAAAGGGTCACCATCCCAACACCTGCCTGTTTGCCCTCTCCTGCTGTTCGGAGGAAAAAGGGATCTCTGAAGGATTAGAGGAACATTTGGAGGGAGTTCAGTGGATTCATTCATCAACTCGAAAGAGAGAAACAGAGACAGGAAAAGAGAGGTGTGCAAGTTTCAGCACCGTGGACTGCTGCAGTGAATTCACCAAGGAATTGATACAACATGAACCGTGTCATTCAAGTCAAAGATTAGATCCTCTGATCTTTCCCCCATGGGCCAACTGTCAGCAGCACACTCTCTGCAGTTCATCTGTTTGCCAAGTTGTTAGCCAAAGCACTGATACAAGTTCAAAGCACGCATGGCTTTCACTGTTTGTCACTTGTGTCAAAAGCTGTACCATATTGTTAAAGAAAATGCAGATCACACACAATCCTCATACAATATTTTCTTATTTGATGCATGTTGAACACACCAATTAAAACAAGTTACACTGTGTTATGTGATGCATCAGAATATGTGGCCTGAGGAATAGAATATCAACTCTATAGTGGATTCAAAGTTGTTAAATTAGTTAAATCCTAACAGAAATGAGTCACAGAATACGGTGTAACTGCTTACTGTGGCCACTAGGGGGGCAACACTGACATATCACCACACCACTGACAATCATCACTCATTGATTCACCATCTTTTAGGTTGATAAGAAAAAGTTGTTAGCAAACAGCCACGTATTTACACCTCCAGCAGTATTAATTAAAGCATCATTATCACTCAATTAGAGTCGTGTTTCCTGGCTACCTGGTGAGTTTAATTATTCACTCTTAAATGCTCTTCCAACAGTTATGAATTATCTGGCTAAATTACTGATAATTGCTCCACTACCTTCACTAGCTAGTTGCCACTTGTGCATTAGCATATAATATGTATAATTAGCATAACGAACAGGTGTTAGCTACATCCGGTTCAGAGAGGTAACACCTGAACGATCATTAACAAGCGATTTAATGAACCCAGAAGGTTTAAAACACTTGCCTTTTTTCAGACAGTTTATAGGAGTCCCAAACATCTTCATCTACCTGGAGAAAAAAGCAGGTCCCTGATGAAGAAGATTTCGAGTCAGTTTCCTATCCAGGCAGGCGGCCTCCATCTTTGTTTTGATACGCAACGTGAGAGAGGTTTTTATTATTTAAAAACAGACTGAATATTTACAACAACATGGTTAGACATTGGCATCCTGGAATCAGCATTAGGACAGTAAGTGCTATGTTCTTCTTACATTTGGTTAAATAAGGTGATTAAATGTTGCCCTAATGATGTATGCTAACACGAGGCACAGACTGGGGATAGTGCAAAGCAGGTCATTTAAGCAATGGGTTTTTAGACTATTTTGCTGAAACAAGGATATAGACTAAGCAGTGTTGGGTGAAGTACTCAGATATTTTACCTAACTAAAAGTACAGATTCTATCTTCTTAAAATACTCCACACCAGTATTTTAAGGCTGTGAATTCAAAATTTGACTTAGGTAAAAGTCCAAAAGTATTAGCATTAAAGTGTACTCAAAATGGATTATTTCAGAAAAATGTAAATGACATAAGAAGTAGAAGATAAGTGTACCTTAATAAGTATTAGTAAAAGTAATATTCCTCACCATCCAAATTGGATATTTTCATAGAATTATATTTTTATGGTTATTATATCATCCTCTTTTTATGCATACAAGAGCATTTTAAAGTTGTCGTGTGTCAATGTGGACCAAATGTAAATACTTAAAGTACTGTGCAGATTACCAGTACAGTACTGCATTATATTATATATATTATTAAACTATATCAGCATATCATGTGTTTTTGAGTGTACAAAGAAACTAGTAACTGTGAGTGTTAAAATAAATATAAATAGTACAATATTTGCCTGTAGTGTAATAGAAGTGTAAAGTAGTATAAAATGAAAGTACTCAAGTAAAAGTCAAGAAAGTACTTAAGAACATTACATGAGTAAATGTACTTTCAGACATTGGATATGAGAGGTTAAAGTGAATAAAAACAGCTAGGTTGCGGGCTCGGTTTGGCTCAGTTAAACCGAGGGGAGCTGCGTGTTCAGGATTGAATCCTCTGTCGATGCATCACCCCTTACTCTTTTATTGTATGTGACAACATGTGGGGAATTTCTATTTTTAAGTCACTTACTGTTAATAATTTATCTGGAATGACTTTATTTTATTATGAAACATAGATAAGATCCCAGTTTTGTTACACCATTTCCTCTCACATTTACACAAATGTACTTCTCTGTTCTGTATTCCAAGATGAGGCCCCTCTCCTCAGCCCTGCCTCTGCACTGTCCTTTCTCTGGCCAAATATCTTAAGTCTCTCCAAGTTTGCAAAGTAAGGGCTGTTTCCTGTTAGGCTGACTATGAATCCAGGTATGTTATACGGTATACCATACTTTAAGGCATTCTGAAACTTATTTTCTCAGCTTGTGAGTAGAGCCTTTTGATAGAAGGCATGGTATATATATATATATATAGGCAGCTGTGGCTCAGTGGATAGTGAGTTCGAGTCCCACTGCAGTCAGCATGTCGTTGTGTCCCTGGGCAAGACACTTCACCCCAAATTACTCCTGTGGGGATTGCCCACAGTATTGAGTATGTAAGTCGCTTTGGATGTAATGTAATGTATTCAATCAGAGAAAGAAATCACTCTGAGTGGTCAGATCTAAAGTGTGTGTTTCATTTAGGTAATTGTGGGATATTAGATAACAGAGATAAGAGAGTCACAGGAAAAGTGGGCGAGTGAGAGCAATGCAACAACAGACACAAGCCGGGATCAAATTAATCATACTCTGAATGACCACGGCGCTTACAATATGATTAGTTTAATTCAGATAGATGGATGTTTCTGATTGAGTCTTGCTCATTATTTTTGTACACAATGAAAACTGGTTTTACTTTAGCATGTTTAAGGGTTTAAGGAGGCTGTATACGCACTTACGTTGTTGAATGGTTTGTCTCTTTGTCACCAAAAATGTTCATGATTTAGATTTTCATGAAACTTGATGGAAGGGTGTAGTTTAGGCCAAGGAAAAACACATTAAAATGGGAAATGTATCTCAATCACATGGTCGCTACATGCATTATATTCTACTTCTAGATACTGCCTTTGCTCGGCCATTACAATTGTTCTGTTTGGAATCGTCGCGTAACCGTATGAGCTCCTTGCGGGAAACAAGAACAAGTTTGGGAGCTTTAACTAAGTGTAATGCCTCACTTGGCAGCAATCAGCAATCAGCAATCAGCCAGCTCCAGAAGCTTAAAGACACTTCAAACGCTGTGAGCAGGGTTTGAACCTGCGCGGGGAGACCCCATTGGATTTCAAGTCCAACGCCTTAACCACTCGGCCTGCTGGTGCTCGAAAGATGGCAATTTTCAATGTGTTGGAGTAACTCCATTGCACCCCTGGTCTTCTTTCCACACTGCTCACAACACTGCTCTGAGTGAAAGTCAACCAAATGCTCAGAAAAGTCTTCAGCACAAAGATCCATACTACAGAGAGACCATTTGATGTGAGTGCTTGAACTGCTCTGTGTGGTGGTGACGGCTGGAGGGCATGATGCACCTGCACCTGAGCTGCTCTGTGTGGCGGGGACTGACTGCTGTGTCCCTGAACTTGAGCTGCATGCTGCCTCCAAGTTCTGACTTCCTGATGCAGCTGCGGGATCACCTGACTGTGGAGAAATAGAGGTTATCAAAGTCATCAAAGTTATCAAAGTCAACTTTATTGTCAATCTTCTGCTTGTACGATACAGGCAGGCAGATCGAAATGCTGTTTCTCACAATCCCGAGGATACATATACATGTGTGTATGACTAAATAAATATGACTGAATATACATTTCGAAATGTTATTGTTAACAAGAGTAAAGCAATTCAAGCATAGCTATTAGGGACATAATTGCAAACAATGCATTTTCCTGTGCAGACACCTAAAAGTGAATACACATTGGTTTATGGCAACAATTGTCCGTGCAGGATTAACTTAAACTGAATTATCTAACTTAAATATAACCATCACTCACCACATGATATCCACATTTGCAGAGGATTCTTCTGCCGAAGATATCAATGTACCGGACTGGGAGGTTGAATATAGGTGTCAAAGGACAGGCGTCAATACGCTGAATGACAGACTTCCATTTCTTGGGTTAGGGCTCCCTCATGTATATGTCACACACATACTGAACTTTATTTAGACTCACTTATATGTAAAACTTACAAAAACCAATTGTTACCATTTCGTTAAGTTGTATCGATCCCGTATTACGTTTGTTACGGTAAAAGGACACACGTACTGTGGATTTTCACTATAATATGTATTAGGTAGAACCGAATACCGTTGTTAGAGGCACGGCTAATTAAACTTTGACTTAATAGATTGAATTTATATGGTAGTGAGTGGGTACTATTCAGGGTGTAAACGTCTCCTAAGAAGACGGCTTCTATAGTTACATGGCCTGAACCTCCAACTTTTATCCACAGTTTCCTGTCCAGTTTGCGACTTTGTCTGAGGTAAAGAACCGAAGCCAGAGACAGGGCAGACTTGGCCCGACGAAGGGGGACCGTATGGGACCACCGTACTAGGTCGGGTTGTTCGCAGCCCAAAGTGACAGAAGCAGTAGTGACTTTATAGTTCCTTTACAGTCAACCACTTTAATCTCTTTATATGTATCTTTGTCCTATGATATGACATTTGTAGTGTAACATAACAGTAACTAAACAAGATGAATCGTCATACATTAATTTATCGCGGTCGGTTAAATGTCGTCGTCGTTATAATTAATTCTTGTGTCACTAGTAGTTATTAATAATTACGTGCGTCGTCGTCGTCGTCGTTCGTTATAATTGAACTTCTTGGTCATTTACGTAATTATTAATAATACTTCAACAATTTATACATAATTCGTGGATACTCTTACATACGTCATGGAATCGACACTAATATAATGAAATTGACTTAATTTTTATAGACTCGTCGAATAAAAGAGGTGGTTTATTGCCGTAAAATCATAATTCAGGGCGTGTGAAGGATTTTTATTGGCATGTCAATGTCGCGCGCGGTTTAGGCTGCCAATGATTGTGTAGTTGTAAATAACGATAAAACGGGTCCCTTTCTCAAGTAACCCTTATACACCATATAGTTCATTATTAGAAGGCGGATACAGCCCACAGGGGAAGATACGAGTTATTAATTACTGGCTCCAACCAAATATATTTACCAGTCCTTCTTATTTTTCGCAATGTACCTCGATTGGAAATTGTTTGGCCCTCGATTGAAATTGTTGCCCTGGCCTACGGGCTACCGCCGCAGAGTCTTATTTGGTGCCAAGTGATAATGTTTAAATGAAAGGGGTGGCCTACTTTTATAGTACCGTCGATATAGATAGCACATTAATTATGTTCCACAGTAACAATAATGACAAAAAGAAAAGAAACGAAAGGAAGAACGCCTCTCCTCTCTACCCTCCTCCCACGCTTGGAAAACCGGGGTAAAGTGCACAAACCGGGTCATCGACGGGTCTTCAGGTAACCTTCTTTATTTTTTTTTTATTCCTGGACATCCTTGTTTATTCTCTATTCTCTTTGGAAGCAGGCCTGGAGCGAGAGCCTGTGACCAATTCCCTTGACAAATCCTGACAGATCCGTGAACCATGCCGTAGACCAACCCGTCATGCCGCCTCCCTGCCGTGGACAGGACAAAAAGGTGCTAAATGTCATTAGTCTGCGTCCAGTTCTGTAAGTGTCGACAAATAATGCGGGACTCCTACCGTTTACCCCCAACCCTGTTAAACGATGTCCTGAATAACATTACTCCCTATTGTTCTGTTTACCATCTCGCGAGCGTATCGTTAATTCTCGCTCTCCATCGCCCTAGCTAGGTGTTTTTTGTGTCCTTGAAATCATAAAGTCAAGTCCTATTGTATCTCCATTTTTGACATTCCTAAATTCTATAAACGAACTAACAAGTGAAAAGGTCGATTGTACAATCACCTTTTCAACTTCGTAGTTCGTTTATAGAATTTAGAATGTCAAAAATGGAAGATAAAGGGACTTGACTTTATGATTTCAAGACCCTCCTACGCCCGGTAGTAGGGCGATGGGAGAGCGTACGATTCCTCGCGAGATAGCAACTCGATTAATGGATTAGTTGTTATGTAGGCGAGGGAACGCATCAAAAGATTTAACAAAAGAGGTTAAAGAGGTACGGTAGGCAAAGCTGCCCGGATGTATTTGTACACTTAGAACTGGACCGAGAAGATGCCAACATGACATTTTGAGTCGACTTTTGTCTGCTCCACCGGGGCAGGTGGCGAGGCGGCCAACCCTGGGACGGGTTCGAGTTCAGATGTTAAGGATTGTCAAGGATTGTCAAGGATTGTCAAGGGCTTGGCTTCCAGGCTGCTTCCGCAGGCTGGTCCAGGATTGGTCCAGGATTGGATTGGTGGGTTACTGCCCGTGATGGGGTTGTGCACTTTACCGTTTTCCATGCGTGGAGGAGTGAGGTGAGTGTGTGTGTGCGTCTTCTTGTGTGTGTCTGTTCTGTGTGTGTGTGCCATTTATTGTGTGTCTGTGAACGTAGTGAATGTGCTGTTATGATGGGAGTGGTACTAAAAGTAGCCCCTTTCATTAAACACTAAACTGTGGCATAGTCAGACTTGCTAAAGCCGTAGCTCGGGTATACAGCACCAATGGTCAATCGAAGGCTGAGAATTTGGACGCAACATTTAATCGAGTACGATGCGGCATCGCAAAATATAGACAGACTGTAATATCATTTGGTTGGAGCCGTATTTAAGTAACATCGTAATCTTCCATGTGGGGCTGTATCGCCTTTTTAATAACTAATTGTGGTAATCAAGTTTCAAAATTGGAAGACCCAGGTTTTATCGTCATTTACAAACACACCATCATGGCACTTAACAGCGACATTGACATGCCAATAAAATCTTCACACGCCTGAAATTATTATTTATAACGGCAAATACGGATTGCAATCAACAGATGTCACTTTTTTCACCGGTATGACCAGAATTGTAGACAGGGTGGATGGTCGTGTAACCGCTATAACGTGATCATATTGATTATAACATAACAGAAAGCCACCTCTTTCTTGCGAGCTATAAAAATAAGCAATTTCATTATATTAGTGTCGATTTCCATGTCGTAAGATGTAAAGTAAGTATACGAATTATGTATAATATTGTGAAGTATTATTATAATTAGTACGACACAAGAAATTAATTATAACGACGACGCGTAATTATTAATACTACGTGTAAGTGACACAAGAGTCTAATTATAACGAACGACGACGATTTAAACACCGACCGCGAATAAATTATGTATGACGATTTCATCTTGTTAGTTCTGTTATGTTACACTACAAATGTCATATATAAGGAAAAGATGATAATAAATGATTAAGTGGTTGAACTGTAAAAGGAACTATAAAGTCACTACTGCTTCTGTCCATTTTGGGCTGCACAACGACATAGTACGTGGTCATACGGGTCCCTTCGGTGGCCAAGCCGTGGCCTGTNACTCTTTCACCTGTGGGGAAATTGCAGGATTAGCTCCAGGTCGCCCTTTTTATTTACTACAAGAAAAATGTGTCTTTTTATTTCATACAGTTCATTTTGGATTGAGACAGGGAAATAATCTAAACCTCACGCGTAGCGCTTCACTGTCAAGGGGAGCGTGTATGTAATTACATTGCAAATACTGATTTGAGCCCCACCACTGTGGGTTAGCCGATTACCCAACAAAAATACTATGGAGCCGCACCACTGATTGTGACCAAACCGTTTGAGACCCACCACTGAGATAACTAATTTTGATGATAATACTTTTCTACTTTCACTTGAGTAACATTTTGAATGCAGGACTTTGACAGTAACAAAGTATTCCTACAATCTGGTACTTCTACTTTTACTCAAGTAGGCCTACAAGATCTGAGTACTTTTACTCAAGTGCAAGATCTGAGTAGGCTACTGCTCTGTGTACTGCAGTAGGCTACTCACCTGAGTTGTAGTAAAGCTGGTGGCAGAGGTTGGCGCCGTCGATCAGCAGCCGCCTGTGAGAGAGGCGGAGATCCCGGTAGATCCTCTGGTGTTTCTCCAGCAGAGTGGTCAGGCCTTGGACTCCCATCCTGGGCAGAGAGTTTCGGAGGAGCCGTTGGATGGGCTACTGCTGCACCTCAACCCTCCCTTAAGTTTCACTTTCCTCACATCACAGTGCAGTTCAGTCTCTGCCTTCGCTCCACCGTGTTAAGCCATTATTTCTCAAGTCATTCTTGAGATATTAAGTCATTATTTTGTAATATGAAGTCATTATTTTTTAATATTAAGCCATTATTTATAATATAACGTTTTCATTTTTGAAATATAAAGTTTTAATTTTGAAATATAACGTTTTAATTTTTTAATATAAAGTCTTTATTTTGTTATAGAAAGTCTCTATTTTGTATTATTCATTCATTATTTTTAGATATTAACTCATGTCAGTTAAAAAGTTCCTAATTTAAATGACTTATACTTGCCTCCCTTGGCAAGAATGTTTTTGTAAAGTTTGGAAACGGAAAGTGAAACTCAGAGGAAAAATCTCGTTTTAACCATACAGTCTGTTTGACCGGTTTGGCCCCAAGTGCTCCTCTGGCAAGCGGTCACATGTCCTGGAACCACCTCGATGGAAAATGGGTAAAATCTACTGCAGGGGGGCAGCTAAATAATTGTTGAATGTTTTGAAAGTTTTGATTAGATACATGAACTCAACCGAGAAAGCAACCCTACTCTTAATATGATTTATTTATTTAATGTATTATTTGATCAATAAATTATTTTTAAGAGCTTTCGTTCAAACATTTTCCATTATGTAACCTTAACTATATTGTGTGTGGGGCTAAACTAAAATGTCATGGGGACATACAGATTCGGCCTTTAATGGTCCAAGGACAGGACAGGTGAATACAACTATGCCATGAAAGGAGGAGAGACGTTGGTATAATTATTACTATTCACCAAAACATTATTAAACAATGTTTAAACAAACTAACTCCATGTCCGGTTTTTGCAAACTTTATTGTTGGTGTCAGAAAGTTTAAACATTGTTTAATAATGTTTTGGTGAATAGTAATAATTATACCAANCTCTTTTTTTTTGTCCTGATCCATTTCTATAAAAACCTGCCTGAAAATGAGCTGATAAGAATTTGGCCACTTTATGATGTCATAACGATGTTTTGGCTTGTCTAACCATAAGCCAATGTGAAGCTGACTGTTGAGCGGCCCGACCAAGCAAGGAGGCAGAGGCAGAACGTCCAAAATACAACCCGGTGTGGGCATTTATTACTCACGGGCACATGACACAGCCTCAATCTCGCTGTTCACGTGAGCACAGTCGCCAGCCACAAGGATCTCACACACCAAACAAAACAGGAAACACAGAGCCTAAATACCCACACTAATTAACCCAACAAGACACAGGTGAGGGGGGAGGAGACAACACAGGGCACCAGGTGCACACAATCAACAGCAACAGACATGGGGAAAGGGAACACTTTTTAAAATAAAACACATGTGCAATATACAAAGCCCGAAGCCGTCAGTCCACAGTGACTAAGCCATCTTCGTCACAAACACACATTGACTTTTACTTTGGCCATGAGTTGAAACCTGTGTCTTACCTTACTTTAATGCTGCTGAGCTGTTGCACTCCTTGGTAAACAGTAAATTGTAGAAACTAGATTTCAATATGAGTATAACAAGATAGGTGATTTTGTTGAGCCATTTGAATTTCACTCGAGGTAAAACATCTGATTAAATCTGCCCTCTCTCGTAGAAGCTCTGCTGTTCTCTGAAATCATCCTGTTCTCCGTGGCATATGGCTTCACAGGTTTCCCAAACAATCATGCTCAGTTTGATTGTTTGCTTTAAAGCTGCCATGAAAAGCAGATGGGCAGGGATAACTGATTTCATGATAGACTGCTTGAACTTTCATGATGTCTTAGGAAATTTAAAGCAAGCCCAGAAAAGTAAGCGAGAAAATGTTTTCTACACGCTGTGCATGTGGATAAAATGAGAGTCTCAGTAGTGTTAGTCCCACCAGTGCAGGTGGTGAGGTTAAATCATCAGTTCACATTCAACAAGGGTTCCGCGACACTGTGGGATATAATTCACAGTGAAGGGTTGCATCCTGTTATCCACGTAGAGGGAAGGAACAACAGGGAAGCAAATAATATCTTAGTTTAACAAAAGAAGGAACTGAGTTTTACTTTCAAGATGAAATGCGTGAAAATGCCTGCTGTCTGTCTCATGTCACTGTGTGCCACCTTGTCTTCGTCTGCTGCCGGTTTGCTCAGTATTGCCTGTATACAATAAAAAAAGGTTTTAGCAATAATAATGTGTTAAAAGGCCATGCAGGTATAGGACAGGTTCCTTCTTGGGGTCTTGCCCCCAGTGGAGGAACCTCTTTTGCTTACGGTGGAGGGAGAAAGGAGAAGGGATGTGGCATTAAAAGACTAAATGTGCAATGCTATTTAAATGCAGTGATCAAACCAACTCTAAATCTCACTCTACAGAAAAGTATTTCAGTGTATTGTTTTGGTTGGACAGCCCCTAATGGTTCAGTCTCAGCACTCTCATTAATCTAATTTCAAGCAGCAGGCAGACTTTATCAGTAAACAAGCTCTGATAAGCCAATCTAAGAGAAACAAGAGACAGATACAAAGAATGAAGGAGATGGTGGAGACCAAACCTGAGTTAAAAAGACAGTAAATATTGGACAGAAAAACAACTCTAAATGAATGCTAATGTTGTTCAGTAAGGACGTGTTAATAGGCAACTGTTTGCTGACACATCAGCCTTCTTAACTTTATAAGATGGCTATATATCAATGTGTTTACAGCTTGTTAGTCGCAAAAAGAAAAGACCATGCTGCTTTGAAGATCAGTAGCCACTAAATGGTAGGCATCAAGACAAGAATTGATTGGCTACTCGTTAGAAAAGGAGCTGGCAGATTTGTAGAATTATTGTTAAAAATGACGAGCTAATTTTGGATGGAAACCATAAATGACAGATACAGGACATTTATGATTGAAAATAAAGCATAAACAAAAAAGGGAACAAAGACAATGGAATCAAGAAACTTTTGCAAATGATCCTGAAAGCCTCATTAGAGCACATCATTAGTTCCCTGCTTGGCGGATGTATAAAGGTATTTCATGAATGTTAATGAGATGTTTCACTAGTTTCACCGACATGTCTGTTTCACAGTGTATACGAGTGTAGTAAATACATATATTTTAAGTATTGTAAAGTTAAACTTTTATTTCGGCTAATGGCATTATATACAACATATGTTAATATTGATAAAAGTCTGTATATCCGTTTTAAATTATATAATGATTGGTGGTATAAGGGGGGGATGAATATCGTTGAACTGCAAAGCACACAATATCAGCAAAAATATGGTCCTAAGCTCCTTTAATAACTAAAAATCAATATCAACTTTAAAAAAAACTTTTGTGATATTGTGTATTTTCAGGCTCAATATGGTACAAAAAAAAATACAAAAAAATACTTTTGTGTGTTACATTTTAGGCATGTAGTTTGTTATTTGCCTTAACTTTAGGGCACCATGAAAAAATCTCCTGCCTTCCTATCTGGACCTCATATATTTTCTGACATTCCTTATCAATTATTTATTCAACTCTGTCAAAGTCAGACTTATTTATTATATGTAACACGCACACATACAACTGTATCTTAAAGGGGGGAAGGAATCATTTATATTGATGTGATCATTTCTCACATATTGAGTACAGAAAAGAGGACATAAAGGACCAGAGAACAGGTCGGTAGTGCCTAATTGGTTGTGTTTCTACAACAAATGAATTGAACGTTTCGTAATTGCTCTTGCACAAACAAAGGAGAGGCAGGTGACTGGGCTGTAGTCTGACTGTGTGAATACCACTGTTTGCGTGTAAGAAGACCGGACATCCCCCTGCATAAATCTGCTGCAGTGTGTTTCTGTAAATCAGCTTTGTCAATATTCCCCGGAGAAATAAAAAGCTGAAAATAATCCTCCTTGTTTTCTCCCTCGGGTAGTGGACAGGTGATCATCGCCTTCTGCCATTTTTCATTTTTTTTAAAAACCAGACGCACCTCAAGCCTCGTGACAGACGTTTTTTTCTGTAGAGTCAAATTTCTTTTTCTGGGGAGAAATTAATCACTTCTTTCTTGGTGTGCACGCCTACCGGTGTGTGTGTGTGTGTGTGTGTGTGTGTGTGTGTGTGTGTGTGTGTGTGTGTGTGTGAGGACATTAGTCAGAGTGCTTGTCCTATCAGCCGGGATATTACTGTACTCACTATGGAGGTCAGTGGAACGATGAGTCTGTGTGTTTGAGAGAGAATAAGTGCCTCGATGTCATCTTTGCCACTCATATGATCATCTACTCACATTAATGGTGCTGTTAAATGTGAACACATCTATTTGCAGCAGTAACAGCAGTGAAACACAATGTTTTACAGTGTATCTTTAGGGCTCTAATGGTTGTATCCTATAGCCAAACGGCCAAAAAACAAACACAGCATCATCAAGAAAATGCCTGTGGCGATGCAGATAGTTGGACCCAAACACTGGACTAGAGGTAGGTGAAGATAGAGTAACAATGGTGGAGGCTTAAAAACACAAAAAATACTTTCAAAGAAGATGAACTGAATGACCTTTACTGTAGCTGAGAAAATGATGTGGTAAAGAGCCGGAGAATAGCCGAGGTTGATTTGCAGGAGAGTCGATGAGCGGGTTGCAGGCAGGTGTGATGTTAGGCCGGGTCCAGGTGGGTGATGGAATAGAAATGAGACTCACAGAAACACATGTGTTCGACCAGAGAGGCAAACTGGGAACATAGAGTAGTGAGAAACACTGGGAAACAGGGGAAATATCAAATATGATTCAGAAGAGTGTTTAGCTGAAAACAATTAGCAAAAAGATGCTCTGCAGAGATAAGGGGACTGCAGAGTTTGGTGATAATTCTTTGATTCTACCAGTGACGCTTATCAAATTCAAGATGTCATTGTATCAATTGTTAATATAAAGATATTGATTAAAGCTGCTTTCCTTCTTAACTTAATGAATCGTTTTTTACGAAGACCAACTGATCCTCCCCAAGATTCACACCTAATGGGCACTGCAGTGGTCAGCGCAGCAGCTACCCACTGCTAACCAGCAACCTCATGTTGGCAGTACACACACACACACACACACACACACACACACACACACACACACACACACACACACACACACACACTACAACCAGTGAATACACAACTACAGGGAGTCAGCTCTGAAGCCACATTGCCCCCTACTGGTTGAAAAAAGAGAATTGCCCTTCATTTTCAGAACTTATATGTTACATTTAATGGAAGTATTAAGAGTAGAAGAACAAGCTTCTTAGGATGGAAATTAATTTTGCTTGAGTACAGGCTGAATACTTACCAACGTTATTAATTGTTTCCTCTTCTCCTTTTTAGTATGACTGCTTTATTCAATATCATGCCTCCACCATCGACTTTTACTCATAATCTCTTAAAAAGAAAGGAAGTCATTACCATAATGCTTGTTTCCTGGTTTCATGGAGAGTTAGAGCAGCAGCAGAGTGGCTCCAACCATCACATCCTGTTCTGTGGGAATCAGCAAAGTGGATTAAGAAGCAAGCACTTGCAAAGCTTTTGTATCCGACATTATGATTTGATTAAATTCAAGCAAAGAAAAATAATAAGCAGAAGTTAAACATTCAAACAATGGCAAACAGACAAGTAAGAAGCTGCACAATATAGTGAAAAGTATGCAAACTATTACACATTAGTTCATTAACTCTCAGTCAATGTTCCTGTGTATCCGAGAGGTGTTTGAGGTCAGGGCCAATTCAGAACGAGCCTTTGCCACAAACTGGAAGCATACTATTATCTAAATTAAAATGTAGTATAATCAAGGCTTCCTCCCTTAAAAACAGACATGGATAGAGGTACTGGAGACTGGAGACAGACAGAGGGAGAAGCCACATCCAGTCAGGGTGGCTGAGTTTTACTGCTTCCTCGGGCTCCTCCCTGACTGATATTGATTATTCATTTCTCATTGACTGTGCAGATGCGGGAGAGCTAAACTGCAGAGGAAGGAAGAGAGAAGAAAGCCATTATCCTCTGAGTCCGATAACATCTTAACTATGGTCTTAACACCAGTCAATGAAAGCAAAGATGTGTTCATCTATCCATTTTTATTTATTACACTTGTATTACATGCTTTTCACCAAGGGAAATGCTACATTTAGTTGGTCTTTCTTATCACCTAATCCCTAAATCAACCATTTGTTGTCACTAGTCTGCTTGTTAAACCGCTATTAAATCATATCTAAATCACTGCAATTACTTTGTTAGAGCCACTATTTTAAAATGTGTTTTAAATGACTGTGATGGCACACTTTGTTTGTAGAAAGATGACACAAAACAGCGGAAATGTTGTTCATTCTGTGAGTTGTTTATCACATGGCCAGATAGAACTATAACTTTAATATTACCATCATGCAATGCCAAAGACCTAAAATGAACTTAAATACTAATAGGTATTAGGTTGATGGCTCAGAAGTGCTTTAAGGTATATGCTTATGTCTATGACAACATGTTTAATGTTCTTACATTTTCTAATAAGCACTAAACCCAAAGTAGAGGGGAGGCTAATTTAATTTAGTTTGCTGGCATTTGGTCATGCACCAAAGTAGGCTTTTAGAAAAATCGGATAAGTAAGATAAAAGTTTTAAGGAAGCCATTACAATTCATCCTGCGTGTGAGAAGATCAAATTTCATGACAGTGCATCCAGAAGTTTTTGGGATCACAGACCCACGCTGCTAGCATATTAACAGACGTGTATTTCTCCCGGACCCAGCCACCAAAGGTTGAACTCTCTTGTGTTTTCTGAGAGTGCTGAAGGAGCTCAGGGTGTCCCCAGGCTTCAGCACTGACGCAGCACAGCTTCAAGATAATTTGACTCTGTGACTCGTTTGTAACTGAGGGAATATTCATTTGGGAGGAAGGGAGAGAGCAAGTGTTTTAGTTTTCAAGACAGGAAGAAAAAACACTTCTGTGAGTCTGACTGTTGGAGATGGAGTGTGTATTGTGGGCCCCAGAGGGTAAAGTGGAAATTACTTTGTCTTTGACAGCAAAATACTGTTGAAGAGCCTCAGGCTTCTTCCTTTCCCCGTCTATCTCTGCTGCTCCACTCTCTCTCTCTCTCTCCCTCCCTCTCTCATCTCCTGTTTCAGAACAATTGTTACATATAAGAAGAGTATGATTAAAAAACATTGGCAGAACAATAAACATGAATGTCTAAACAAAGGGTTGGAAAAAATAAAAATGAAAGTCTTTACTGCTTTAAGATCCAACAGCTTATAAGAATTAGTGATGTTTGAATTGATTTCAGTGGCCAGTGTAATAGAACCAGATATACTGGGAAGCTCATGGGTTAAAACAATGTGCCTAATTGCAAAGAAATGATAAAATGCAAATAAATGTTCTTTAGATATTTATAGTTCAGTTTATTGTTCAAATGACAGAACATTAATTTGAGCTTTGTGTCAAGATAATAAAGACTGCTGTAATAAAATGCATACATCCACACACAACCATTTGACATTTCAATGTTTTAGCAATTCAACATGTGGTGTAACAAGCGGAATATGATTAAGTATTGACAGTGTGTAAAATGTTTTTTTTCAAAGTAAAAGATTAAGGTGAACATTTTGCAACGTTAATTATGTTGTTTTACAGTGTCTGAAGAATGATCAATAACAGAAATGGTCAATAATGGTATAAAATGTGGAAGAAACAGTCTGGTGATTGTTAAAGACCATATTTCTAAAAGTCCCATTCTACTTGCAACATTAGGGAGCCAAAATTATGTTAAAATAGGTATTTTCTCTCATCCTTTACACCCCAAACTCTCTCTCTGTCTCGCTCACTAATTACAACAACCCGTCAGCCTCCCCCTGGTTGCTGCAGCGATCGGTCGTCGTCATGGCAACCCCAGTGGTCTGCCTGCCTGGCTGGCTGTGGGGGTGTTATCAGGCAGGAAGGTGAGTGTGAGCCTCTCCGCTCACACACAGTTTAAAAAGGGCCGGAGGGAGAAGGGTTTGGGTGCAAAAACAGAGGTTTATTGTCCAAAAGATCAAAAACACAAATATACACGTTGCCAGTGCGGGGTCTTTACTGGTCCTTTTTCCAGCCGACAACGTCCTCCCAGGATCCAGCCTACTGCAAGGCAGACCAGAACCAGGTTTCAGTGACTGATTACCTGATTCTGATCAGCTGTCTGGTCCCCGGCCGAGCTACTGCCATCACTCCAGCAGCCGGCGCCCTAACCACACCCTGCTGCCACAGTGAGATAAGAGTTAATTTCTTCTTTAGTAGGCCTAGCTAAAACAGTTGCTGGTCTCTGTCAGTGAGACATTAGAACCACAGGATAGCGGCGGTGACACGTCGAGGCAAAGAAATACAGAGTTTGAATATTTCTATCAATATGAATTTTTTATTTTCCATTAAAAAGAAAATCCATAATATGCGTTAAATATATTCCAAAACCTACCAAATCTGCAAAGGAAAACGGCACCAACCTCTACCACCAGCTGTTGCATGAGGACTGTATTGAGAATTTGATAGTCTTATAGCGCAAATACTGTTTAACAGCTCTTTGGAATGAGCATTTGCTTTCTAAAAAGGTGCACGTTTTTAAATCGTTATTTGCGCAGTATTATTAAGTAGATATTCTCTAAATCACCTCATCAAGAAAAAAAACAACCAAAAATTCAAGTTTTCAGCTTCTCTAATGTGACTCTTATGTCGTTTAGTCTACCTTAATCTTTTGTTCTGAACATTATTGCACAAAACAAGCCGAGCAGGATGCTAGGGACAAGTGAGATGAGAAGGAAAGAATAGTTGCTCAGTTTTAGATTAGCCCTGAAACTATTGTAATTAATAATGACAGACCTTCAACTTTTTAGTTTCATGTGAGAAATTCGATCGGGGAAGAAGGCTGAAAATACAAAATGGATTGGATGATTGGCAATCTTCATAACAACACAAAACATGGAGGCCTCTTTCATTAAAGTCAGCACACACCATGTACAGAAGGCACAGGATCACTTCCTCACTCAACTGCTGTTCAAAAGCAGACAGGATTTCAAGGTCAAAATCCTTGAAGGAAAAAACTGGATTATTTTCACAGACACTTTTGAGGGTTCCCACAGGAGAGAAGCACCTGGACAGTGGCCCCCCAGGTCATTTGACTTTCTGACCCTGATTTAAAGTATGGATAAGTACAAAAACCTCTAATGAGTGATTAAAAATAACTTGTCTTTCAAAGTAAATCCTCCACTTTGGCTTTATTGCAATTTTTATTAACTTCATATTAAGAGACGTGTCAACATTTCTTGGATAACAAGTATAAATGTTAAAAAAATCTATAAAATCCTTGAGTGCAAAGAACATTTTACAATGAAACTCAAACAAACAATCAAAACGGCATGAGGTGTAATAAGGAAATTGAGACACTTAAACACCAAGAAGATACAAAAATAACGGTTGGATATTTGATATTTAGAAAAGTCCACAGAACTCATCTACACCCGCACTCATCCACCACCATGTCCTGGTAGTGCCGAAGCACCACGTTGTCGTTGTTGTCGTAGTACAGCATGGAGATGGGGGCGAGGCGGATGGGGACGCAGCAGGGCTGGGGGGTGCCGTTGGGGTCCAGGGAGTGCACCAGGGTCTGCAGGATGGCGTGGTTGGTCCCGTTCAGACTCTCACTGAGCGGGAACGGGCACTCGCCGTGGCAGTAGTTGGCCATGTAGCCCTGCGGGGCGATGATCCAGTCCTGCCAGCCCACGTCCTTGAAGTCTATGTAGAGGCGGCGGGCCTTGCACACGTTGCTGGGGGTCACTGGGAGGTGGATGGCGTTCCTTCTTTGTCTGGTGTGACACTGGTGGGGGTTCAGGGAGACCGCCACCAGCATGGCCTGAATCAGTGGCAGGGCGAAGGCTGTTTCCAGAGGGAGGGAGTTCCCAGGATGAAAAGGAAGAAGCTCTTTCGCATCTACGCTGAAAGGCAGGAGCTCCAAAACCAAACCGTAGTTGCGTCCCGGTTTGCGCCAGCTCTCTGCCAGGGAGGTGAGGTCCAAGGTGATGGAGGAGGGCTCAGGCTGCAGCTGGACTGACTGGGACAGCAGGAGTCTGCGGTTGGCCTGGGGATTGGCGCCCCTTAGCGTGGCTCGAATCACTTTATACAGAGACACACTGAGGGTCCGTGGCCCCTGCAGGAGCTCCGCAGAACTGAAGGGTTTCCAGTGGAACTTGATTTCCAGCTGAGCCAGAGACAGCAGCTCCACAGGCTGCAGCATGGACATGTTGAAGTAAAGCTGCTTCTCCAGACATGCCTGACAGCTGCTGCTCCAGCCAGACACCAGCCTGCCTGCAACACATCAGCGGGGAGAGGAGCATTTTAACAGCAGGGGTTTATAAGTGGAGATGGGCTACATGATAACCTAAATCATAGAGAAGAATAATTTGTCATGACCAATGACTTCTCATTCAAACAAACACTGCAGTTGTACTCACTTTGCATTTTTAGCAGTTTTTACTAAAGCACATTTGAAGAATAATTCAAAACAAACGTTTATTGTCTTATTTAAAATAAACGTTGACAAAAAATTAAGACGGTTTGCACTCCTGAAAAAGACTTTGATAAGCAATACATTTACTCAAACTCAAGGTCCAGAATAAATAAGTGATTCAAAAACTGTATCTTTTAATTAAATGCAAAAACATATTTAGTGAGCTGTTCCTAAAGTTGGGGCTGGTGAATGCACATATAATTTAGTCAATTTTCTCCTACATTTATTGATATGTGTATTGTAGCTACTGGCTGTAGAACAAACTGGTCATTTTATGTTTTAAAAAGACAAACATTTTTATTTATTTTATGAAGATGTGGTGTAAACATTTTTAGAACTGGATATTTAAAGCAATGCAGGTTTTCTGCATATGACTTAGGAGTGCTGGTTATGTGTAAGCAACTACAGTAAGCTACACTTCAAACTTCTAGATTATGGTTTTATGAGCACAATTGTCCTCTACATATAATTCACATTACACATCATTTTACCTTGGTCCTGAACATATCGGATGATGTTACCGCGAACTCCGTACTCTGACACCGTGCAGGGGTCGCTCTCCCGGGCCTTCATGTTCTCTGACCTCCGGAACATCCTCCAGACCGCGGAGGGGACATGGCGCCGGGACTGGTGGCTCCCCGCCGGCTGAGGCAGCCCGGAGAGTCCCAGAGAGCCGAGGAAGAGCCGCTCCTGGGTCTTCATCTCCTCCACATGTGAGAGCGTACACACACCGAGGAAACACACCGCTAGCAGTAGCAGCACCACGAGAGTCATGTTTGGCCTCATGTTGGACTGCACTTCCTCAGCTGCTTCCTCACCTGAAACGCTGCTCCCAGAGAGAGGGATGTTTGATTTAACCTGTGAAACCTCCCGGTGTGCAGCTGCATAAAGCCGATATGTTAATGAGAAGCGGGCAGATAAGCAAGTGATTAGGTGAGGGTGGGTGGCGGGAAGATATAGACTGATCTCAGGTCAGGTCGGGAATCAACAAATGGTGATTTCTGACACCAACAATAAAGTTTGCAAAACCGGACATGGAGTTAGTTTGTTTAAACATTGTTGAATAATGTTTTGGTGAATAGTAATAATTATACCAACGTCTCTCCTCCATTCATGGCATAGTTGTATTCACCTGCCCTGCCCTTGGACCATTAAAGGCCGAATCTGTATGTCCCCATGACATTTGAGTTTATCACCACACACAATAGTTAAGGATACGGAAAATGTGTAAAAGAAAGCTGTCTAATCTAAACTTTCAAAACATTCAACAATTACTAAGTGGCCCCCCTGTAGTAGATTTGACCCATTTTCCATCGAGGTGGTTCCAGGAGGACCTGTGCCCGCTTGCCAAGTAATTCCTCTGAGTTTCACTTTCCGTTTCCAAACTTTACAAAAACATTCCTGCCATGGGAGGCAGTTAAGTCATTTAAATGAGGGACTTTTTCAATAACATGACTAATCTCAAAATACTGAATGAAGCAGAGACTGGGAGCTGCTGTGAGGTGAGGAAAGTGAAACTTAAGGGAGGGTTGAGGTGCAGCAGCTCCTATAAGAGCAGAGTCCATCCACTGGCTCCTCCAAAACTCTCTGCCCAGGATGGGAGTCCAAGGCCTGACCACTCTGCTGAAGAAACACCGGAGGATCTACCGGGATCTCTGCCTCTCTCACTGCTGGCTGCTGATCGACGGCAGCATCCTCTACCACTTGCTGTACTTCAACTCAGGTGAGTACTGCAGAACACAGAATAGTACTCAAATCTTGTACTTGAGTAAAAGTAGAAGTACTCAGATCTTGTACTTGAGTAAAAGCAGAAGTACCAGAGTGTAGGAATACTTTGTTACAGTAAAAGTCCTGCATTCAAAATGTTACTCAAGTAAAAGTAGAAAAGTATTATCATCAAAATATAGTTAAAGTGGCAACAGTAAAAGTAGTCATTGTGCAGATTGGTCAATTTCAGAATAATATATATATATATATGTTTTATAATTATTGATCATTAAAGTGTTATCAAAGCTGGTAAAGGTGCAGCTAGTTTGAATGACTTTGTATACTGCAGGGTAGCTTGTAAATTTACTCCAGGTGTAAATAAAGTCTGATTTAACACTTGATTATATTTCACATCATAAATCCAAATCTGTAAAGTAACTAAAGGTATTCAATAAATGTAGTGGAGTAAAAGTAAACCATATACCTCTGAACTGTAGTGGTGTAGCCTTGAGTAGCCTACAACGTAGGCTACCTTAAAAATTGACTTTTAACTGAAAGTAGATAAAGTGTAGAAATATTGTAAGACAAGAAAAAGTCTTGCATTCAAACTCTTACTTCAGTACAGAAAGTAAAATAACTCGTTTTGCTATTTAGGAATCATATATTTACACCAACCCACTCTCTTCAGTCTGCGTACAAATGACACGACTTTACACATTGGAAATTGTTGGAGATTTGGAGGATGTTTAAAACCAACCTCGTCTCCGCGTGTCGTTTGGTAAGCTGGGTAAATTCGTAAAAAGGAAGGGATTAAGAAACACCAGAATGCAAGTTAAACAATAATCTTGTTTTAATGATAAAAAGTAACAATACAAATACAAATACAAAGGAAGTACTTCCTGCTCTTCCTCCAATCTCACGGATCTGGTCAGTTTGAAGAAAAGAAGAGACTGGTCTAAAGAAAACATAGGCTTATATCCAAAACCCCAGGAGGAGCTATGCGGCTGCCCCCCCCCCCCGAGGGGTCTTCCACTTAGAAAAGACAGCCAATCAGCGCGAGCCAGAGGCGACCCTTACATTCGAGATAACAAACCCCTCCTTGCAAGTCTCACATACTTTTGGCATTTTATAAAGATAGTTTTAAGATATAGTTTTTTATAGTTGGATTATACAAATAACACATGTGAGTTACCTTAACCTCAAACAATAATAACAAGAGGAAAACATCAGCTCTGATCTCAAGCAGTAAAAAAAGTACCGCACACTCATTTAGCCTGCAATTCTTCCAGACACTTGAGCTATTGTTCTTTAAGAATATTCCCTGCAGAATCTTTATTTCAAATAAAA
>NW_011344493.1:299306-314527 GCF_000735185.1 Notothenia coriiceps
GACCAGGCGAGTTTACATGTGACAAAAAGCATATTTATTTACAAAACTAAACTAACCTAACAAACACGAAAGTCAGTAATCAGTAATGTTTGGGTGTGTGAAAACGTGCAATAAACAAGCTAGTAGCCATGTTCAACAGAAGAGTGTTATAAATTACTTTTGAAGCAATGGTAGAAACTGAAAATCCGGCCTTTGAAGATTGCCTTTATCAAGAGTATGTTGTGTGGCTCACTTAATGTGTGTAGACAAGGATGCTAGTCTGTCGACTCCTCCTTTTATTAGAGATGTGTCTGTTGTTTGTGTTTGTTTTTAGTGTCAGGATGGAACCCTTGTCTTTTTCTCTGCAAACAGAATCTACCTACGGGTACAAATAAATAACTTGAACCTGTCTTTCAAGTCTTTATTTTCTAGCGTTCTTTGAATAACTCCATTTCCCATAAACCCTAAAGGCTAATTATCGCTGTAACACAAAATAGTATACATGTAACTATAAGTGCCCTGACATATTCAACATATGTGCCTTTTTACATTGTCTCTCATGTGCATGTTGGGGTGATACTCTGTCTCTTTCTCCTCCATCCACAGCTCTCTTGTAGGATGTGAGATAATGCAGTTATCACCATGGAGATCAGGCAGAGACGGACTGTCTGGTCTGGACAATGTCAAGCGTCTCTCTCTGTCTCTAAAGCACATGAACGTCTCTAGTGCCTAAAGTATGAAAAGTCTAATTCAAGTGTGAGAAAGTGTGAATGCTGGATGAGAAAGCTTACATAAACATCAGCTCAGCAGCTTTGTATTACCAAAACGTCTCTTTATGGAGGAGCATTATTTATACAAAGCAATATCCAACCTTTTCAAATTAATTCAACTAAAAGGCCAGAGGCAGGAAGTGACTCATGCTTATCAAATGCGGAGACTCCATTCAAACAAGAACAAAGAGCAGAAACCAGTAATGAGCACGAAATACAGCAAAGCTAATCCTGTCGGCTAAAGTCTCTAGATAATATATGCAACCTTGTGGACTTTGATATAGTATTAAAATACTTACCATATGACGAAGGCTGCATTCATCTTTCTTTTGGTTTTGTATTAAACCTTTAGGATGTTTTGTTAGATTCATTTCTTGTTGGAGTTTTAATGAAAAACCATAATCATTTGAGTCCTGCTTTTCATGCTGGCTTTGAGACACACAATACATATGTTTTAATAAGCTCAAAGGACTTGAAGGTGGGGTAGGTAAGTTTGAGAAACCAGCTCGAGATACACTTTTTTGTTATATTCCATGGAATGCTCTTAACATCCCGATAGCAATGAATATCTTAAGTGCTTTAACAAAAAGTCCATAAAAAATGTCATCTGTGGAAGCCGTAGTACTGTAAAAAGCACGACCAATCATCTGATCCATTAGCGTTCTGTTGTATATATTATCCATTTTATCATAATTGTGCAATAATGTTAGAGCAAATATTAGAAAAAAATAGGGTAGGTACGTTATTCTTGAAGAGGAATGGGGAATATTTACAGACAACATATCCGTGCGAACTTCTTTAACAGAATTATCAAGACAACCTTTGTACCCCTACTCCGCGGTCCCCTCTATAACGGGCGACTGTACTGAGAGACGACACCTTACAGTCAACGGTACGTCACACTTGGTCCACTAAGAAGTCACCCACGTCTCGACTTCCATAAATAAGAACACTGAAAATTCCTTCAAAAACTCCAACCAAACTTCCCAACGCCTAATCTCCTCTTCCTTATCCAACTGCCCCTGCCCTACCACACTTATATTTTTTCCTACCTCGCGTTCCTTCTCCTTTTCCTAATCAACCCACTCTCCTCGTGCTACCTGAACACTCCACTTTGCCCCCCCTGTCCTCTATAGTCGAGTACGTGATCTCGCGTTACTTACCTATACCCGTCTACAAAGATGAAAACAAAAGAGGAATAAGTTCAAGACACACACAACACCACACACACACACACACACACACAAACACACATCACACACACCACACAACACACACACACACACACACACACACACACACACACAACACCACAACACACAAGAAAAACAATTCAAGAACAGTAACACTCCTCAAAACATGGAAAACTCGTATAATCTACACTGTGACACTTCCTATCAATCTTGTTCGAAAGCAAACAGAGAGAAGGGAGCAATGGACGGCCTCCCAAATTCTGAACCTCAATCCTAATTCCAAAAGGTGCCTTACTAAGAAGAAGTCTACCCATTATAATTCTGTGATGGATCAGATACAATGTGGAATCTGATCGGTTATTCGTCCGTAGACATAGTCCGTCCCTGAATTTCTCTAATAGAGACGACAGGAGGGTAGGTGTGTAGATATAGTTAGAATGTCTATGTTTCCTCCGGAAATGAAACGTACCTGCGTTATTAGACTCTAACGAGAGCAAGAGTTGCTATAAACAAGACAAGAGAACAAAGGTGAAGAGAGGAAAGGAATGAGAAACAAGAGTAAGGAACAGGAAGAGAAACGAAGGAGGTAACGCAGAGCGACAGGAGAGAAGAGGAGCGAGTAGAACAAACAAGAAGCCAGAAGGAGGCGATCGGAACCGAAGAGTACAAGTCTTGGCGAAAGAAGGAGATAAATGGGGAAAAAGAGGGGGAAAGACGACAAGGGCGGAGAGAGAGGAGAGTATCGACGTCCTAATAAACTACCGTTAGGATTAAAGAGACACCGGTCCGTCTCGTCTCGTTGACTCTGGCGGACGTGTCTCACTCTTGTCCGTTAGTGTTCGGGGGGCGAGTCCGTCGCACTGGTCCACTCACTCGAGCAGCGCACTTTCATCACACACACAGACACACATCACACACACACACACACACACACACACACAGCACACACACACAACACACACACACACACACACACACACACACACACACACACACACGACACACACACACACCTGTACCCCCCTAAATCTGTCGTCCAACCTACATACCACCGGAGCCGGCCGACTGACTCCCCGGTTTTCCATTTCCTCCTTTTTTCTCCCCCCTTTTTCCTTCAAGTAAAATAGGTCACCCTTACTCAACGCAGGAGAACACACACCACACACACACACACACACACACACACACAGCACACACACACACACACACACACACACACGACACACAAGACACACGCACGACACACGACACACACGCACACACACACACCACGGTCACCTCCAGGACGATGTCCAGGTCGGGGGTGTCCGGGAGAGATCTTATTTACCTAAAAGAAAGATAAGGATCCTGCGTGACTGGCAATAGAAGGAAGAGTTAAAAAAAAAAAAGGAGGAGAGATTAAGTTAGAGACAGAGGTAGAGACAAAGAGCGGGTTCAGATCGTCCTTGTACGAGTGTCTACAAAATTGGGAGGAGAGCGTAATAGTCTGTCTCAATGGTAATTATTCTGAAAGTAAATTAAATTTCATGGAAATAATAATGTCAAGTCTTGATATTTCCTCCTCCTTCGATTTGATTAGTTCCGTAGTCGTGTAGGGTGAGTAAGGTTCTGTTCCAGTCTCGCCGTGACTGCCTTTTCTCTCCATTCGGATTTATTGAACATATAGTATTTTAGTACTTTTAGTCATAACAACGACGACCAAAGGTTTGCCTATCATATATAAAGTCCGTGACGACACTAGCAAGGGACTGGTGTATTGGAATTACCTCAATAGTGAATGTTGGGGTTTTTGGTGCCGAGAAAGCCGACTGCGGATCACCAAGCAACACGACTAAAACTAGAATCAGTAACTCTATAACCAAAAATCAGATTGTCTGTTGTGCTAGAAAAACAAGAATCTTGGTCCTGCAAAAAATCCTCCGGAATGTTTTGACAGGGTCCCTACTTAGAAGAGACAAGTAGAGTTGTTGGCATAGCGCTTGTAAACTATAAAAAACCCTTTTGTCCGGAGCCAATCCCAGTCGCTTTCTCGCCCAACCCCAATTTCACTATTGAGGTATTCAAACACCAGTCCTTTGCTGTGTCGTACGGACTTTATATATATAGGCAAACTTTGGTGTCTTGTTATGACTATAATACTAATAATACTAATGGGTTAATAAATCCAATGGAGAGAGAAAGGCAAAGTCACCGAGACTGGAAAGACCTTACTCACCCCCTACACACGGTACCGGAACTAATCAATCGAGGGAAAATATCAGACCTTGACCACTATTCCATGAAAATTTAAGTTACTTTCAGATAATTACCATGAGACAACTATTACCCTCTCCCTCCCCAATTTTGGTAGACCACTCGTACAAGGACCATGACCCTCTTGTCGTGACCGCTGTCTCTAACTTATCTCTCCCTCTACTCTTCCCTTTATTCAGGTCACGCCAGGATCTTATCTTTTTCTTTTAGGTAAATAAGACTCTCCCGGACACCCCCGCACCTCATCCGTCCCTGAAGGTGACCGTGGTGTGTGTGTGTGCGGTGGTGCTGTGTTGTGTGTGTGTGTGGGTGTGTGTGTGTGTGTGTGTGTGGTGTGTGTGGTGTTGTGTGTGTGTGTGTGTGTGGTGGTGTGTGTTTCCTTGATGGGTGACCTATTTTACTTAAGAAAGGGAGAAAAAAGGGGAAAGGAAAAAACGGAGTCAGTCGCGTCGGTGGTACGGGGCCGGGGGGGGCTTGGCTCCGCGACAAACAGGTTTTTTATAGTTTACAAGGCTATCACAACACTACTATTGCTCTTCCTAAGTGGACCTGTTCAAAACATTCCGAGGATTTTTGCCAGGCAGATTCTTTTTTTCTCAAACACACAAGACATCTCGATTGTTTGGTTGAAGTCACACAAAGCAGTAACCAAATGTAGGTTCTTAACACGTTGTGAAGTAACTTTATTTCCACCAAGTTCCACAAGTTCCGGAGAAGTAGAAATCTAATAAAGTGGACTTGTCCGCTTACTCCGTCGACTGACGTCCACGTCGAGATTTTTGCTTTAAGTTCCGCTGGAAAGTGGAGGTGAATTAATTTCCGTACCAACGTTTCTATTTCTTACACTCAATTATATATATATATTAGTCGACTAGTGTCCGTCAAGGAATTGCGATAATGCTAAGTCGGAGTAAGAGGTCGTCGGTTAGTTGCACGACCCGTCCGTTTGGATATTTTACCAAGAGGAGGAGGACCGTCAGTCCCGACACTAAAGTCCACAAGTACGGTGGAACATTATACCGTACACAGTTATTTTCCAAGTTTGTTTTACTTTAAGGGCGAGGACTAAATTTTGTAGTACCACAACTTTATTTGTTGACGTCAAGTTAATTTTTCACTTAACGGATTCATAAAAACGCTCGACTTAGTTAATTTAAAGAAGATTCTCCGGGGGTTTTTGTACTTTTTCCGATCTTTTATTTTTGGATAACTTATACGTTATATAAACCCTCCGTTGAAGTAAATATTTACCAACGTTGAATTTTTGCACACAAGTGTTACTACCATTAATTCATTGTTTGTTGAAAAATTTTAAGGAGAATTTAGTATCGCCATTTTGTTCAACCTTGTTGAATAGAAAACTCATTAGTTGAAGTGTCTGAACACAAATACGATGGTTAAATAATTCATTCACCCCATATAATTTTGTGGAAGACTAACATCTCCTTTGTCGAGAAGGGGATTGAGTTTTTTTCGAAACAACCGAAATTCTTGTAAAGTAATCTTCAACAGAATTGAGTTATTTGTAGGCTACGTTGCAACACACCTAAAAGAAACAACACCCGTCCGTAACCAAAAATCTCACACCCCTTTCGGTCTGATTCAAGTCTGAAAACACTCGTTGGAGGTGTCCTTCCTTCGTCTTAATTTTGGTCATAACTAAGAACCAGAAGACTTGAATACCGAGAAAAGTTCTAAGAATAGTTCTAAAAAAATTCTTTTGATAAAGTCTTACAGTCCCGTCCAGGGAGAAATTGAGTTTTCAACCGGCGTTCAATCAAAACAATTTCACCCTCATAACATTAAAACCTCTTGGTTCGGAGCTCACCGCCGATATCTTAAATTTTTATTTGGTCGGGCCTTTTTTAGACGACGAAGGAAATGTCTCAAGGAGGAGGTTGTGTGTGCTTGCGCAGTACTGGTTACTCCCCGTGCTCTATTCAAACACGTGTCTACCTTCCGACTGTCCGTCCATCCGGTAGGTCAATAAAATCGGNCACGATTCACCTCTGAATTGTAGTGGAGTAGAATTACAAAGTAGCAGTAAATGGAAATACTCAAGTAAGGTACAAGTATCTCAAAAGAGTACTTAAGTACAGTACTTGAATAAATGTACTTAGTTACTTCCCACCTTTGGAAACACGTGGCATATCAACATCTGCTTTGTTGTGAGCTCTACATCATCTCTGTCGGTGTGATGCATCTGAAAGACTCCACTGCTGTCATGTCTAAGAAACTTATTGTGAAAGTGTATTCTTTATGTTAGTTTGGTCATGTCCCTTTGTCCTGTGCTTTATGTTTATTTCAATAAGTAATTCTCCCTCTCATTCCAGGCCTCCACGCTCCCCGCCCCTATCTGTCTCCTGCGTCCGTGATTGTTTTCCCCGCCCTGATTGTTTCCACCTGTTCCCCTTACCCGGCGTATATATTGTGCTAGTTCCCTCCTGTCCATCGCCAGTTCGTTTCCTCATTTAGGATAAACGTACAAGCCTGCTCCACGGACATCTCACGTACCTCTAAGCTCATGATCCTTGTTTTCCCTCGAAAGAGTGTTATTGTTTTCCCTGTTTTGTTACTGTGTCAATACCAGTAAAGTCTTTATTTTGAACACTACCTGAGTCTGAGTTGAGTCGTGCATTTGAGTTCATGCCTCAGAGTTCACTGCTTGACAACTGGAGTGCTATACGACTGTTGCTCCCTGACTGAAAACAATAAACGTTAGTGTGTTCATTTGCCTTGATGCCTTCAATCACGTTTATTGGCCGACATATTTCAAAGCACCTTTGGGCCAACCTTTTATTGCTGACCACACCGTTTTCCATCCACAGCACACCACCAACACAGTGCCACTGCAGCCTGAGACTGATCATTTCATTTCTTTTTAGTCCCTTCTGGCTTCTGCTTCTGATGGAATCCTTTTGAAGGGCACTTTGGAAATAATTAACCGTCTGAAAGGAGAACATTTGAGAGGATAAATCGAGTGCTTCTACCTCTGAACGTCCACAGACCAGTCTTTCCACAAATATAGCTCTGCTTTTGTGCGGCAGAGAGATGGTAACAGGAACTGTTGCGTTGAAGTCTACACTTGTGAACATTACAAATAATGTTTTGCTGTGAGTTGTCATTTTGTCTGCATCATGATGGATGGTTTAAACAGACCCCTTATATTGTAGCCTACAAGATTTCAATATTGTTCGATCACTCCCACTGCCTAAGATTTTGCAAAAACAAACATAACTTTTAAATCCATTGACACTTCTGTAAATCCCCACATGTTCTGCCTTTCCTTTGAGAAATACAAATTGCATTGCACTCTTTCAACCCATAAGAACTACTTTAAGTCCTCTCCTCTCTCTTTGGATTTTGTATGTTTGGGTATATGATTATGTTATTTTACTGTATTACCTTTTATATATATATTTTTGTGATGAGTTTCCTGTGTTTGTGTAACACACACTTGTTATTATATTCAGTTATATTTGAGTGTTGTGCTCTCCCTGACATGCATGTCTTTATTCTGGGTCTGGACAATGTTGCTATGCTCATCTGATTAACTGATGATTACTTGTTAATTAAAATAAATGTTCTAATTAATTAGATTTGCATGGACCCTCAGAAGTGCAATTAAAGTCATCACATGAGAACACAACTATTATCAGCTCAGCTTCATCTTGCAGGTTGAGCCAAATAGGTGAGGAAAGACTCTCATGCAGCGCTGAGCCTCCAGGGCGGGCAATATTTAATGTTTTTAGGCCCCCAGTGAGCTGTTTGTTTGGGACCAGAGGTTCTCACAATGCCTCTGCCTCGATAAATTGGTTTATGAGTGTGATGGAAATAGATTTTTATCAGTGACTAACACTGGGGGTACATTTGGCTTAAGGAGGTCGGTAAAGTTTAGGAACGAGGCTGAAAATAAATCTTGATCTCGTGAGGAATGCTAATGACCTCTTAAAAATGGCTCGTCTCTTTTATCATGCAGCTAAACTACAGCACTGGTGCAATAATGTTCAATATAAGAATGAAAGAGATTTATTGTATGTTGTCATCATTTCAGACACTCACACTGCTTCTGAAAAAAAAGGACGATTAGGGAAATAAAGTGGACTATATAATATAAGGGCAATTTGTCTCATTTCATCATTGGTGTGAGATATTATGAGATAGTGTGTTTTAACATTATTCACCATAAAACAAAGACTTAGTCCGGATTAGAGAGGGGGAGACGGACTACATTGAGACCACTATATCCTGGACCTACTGACACATTGGAGACACGGAGGAATTAGGTCAGGACTGGAACGTGGAAGGTAATAGATGGCTACAGCAGAGATTTATGTGCGACACCCTCTCTCTAGAGAGAAATAGAGAGGGGGAGACAGAGAGAGAGAAAGAGAGATGGGAGGTTGGTATTGGAACTAAATCAGACTGTCAGTTGGTGCTGAATTCTTCCTGAGGCGACAGAGGAGAGGGAGGGAGGTAAAGGGGAGCAGAGCAATGGAGAGAGAACTGGGGCATAGAGAGGGAGAAGAATAATGATGGAGGAAGCAAAGAGGCTGAGAGAAAGATCCTGGTGCTGGAGTTCATGGGGCAGAAAGCAGTACAGCCAGGGTGAGGACACGGAGGAGATCAGGAAGCCTTCAGATGATGTAACGTACTGTGTGGTGGCGGAGGAGGGGAGGAAGGGGGAGTCGTTTCAGGTGTCAAGAAGTAAAAGTCCCATTCTTTTTCTACATAGACAATGTTAGGTAACTGAGAGTTGGAGCACTGCCAAGGTTTGAGAAGCCATGTTACTCTCTTGGTTGAATAATAGTACAAAATATGAACCACTGTGTTATAAAAAACGTGTTTCATGAGTAAAAAGTCAATGAGACTGAAAGAGAAGTCTTTGATGTCACATTTAAAGAGCCTAAATTTAAACATTTTCAGATCAGCACTACGTTTTGTTCCCAATTACAAAATGAAGAAGCTTTTTCTAAATATGCCACAGTAAATGGTGGTGTCTTCAGCATAACAACTGCTGCTAGGGCTAATGTTCCCGTGTATAGAGCTGACTCTCAGAAGTGGTATGGGTGCAGTTCGATTTTTCAGAAATATTTAAGAAATGTCCAGATTTAGTTGCTTTTTTTGGATGTAGGTGTGCCGATACCTTTAGAAAGGTGATGCCTTCTTGATACAGCTGAGATAAGGATAACAGCAGACTTTTTAAGATTGTTGACGTCATTAGATAGCAGGTTAAAAGTAGTCTAGGCTGCCATCAAAGGCTGCTTTTCAAGAACCTTTTATTTATTATGTCTGTTGACATTGTTGTTATCTGGTAATTATGCAAGCTGCTACAAAAACGCAAAATATTGACATATCGATTTTCTTGCTTTTGGGGTCGTTTTACCCCTTTTTTAAGGTATGTTTGTGTTTTTTAAACAATACTATTCTGCATTGTACTGAGAGTAGCCTCCAGACTTTTATAATAATAAAACATTAATGCTTTGGGAGTGGAACACGATAAAAATGCCACTGGATCAATTCAGGTCAAGGTCTTCCATGTAAAACCACTCAATTATTGATCTGTCTTACAGTACCCTATAGTATGTATTCCAAAACGCTGCAATCCATCATATCCATCTGGACTTCATCCCATTTGAATAAAGGATACATACGTCCCATGCATGTCATGTTTTAGCCTTAACACCAGTATTGACTTTTCTCTCTTTCACTCGGACATCAACATTAACCCATCAAACACTGATTGACAGTTCCACCATTCATGGCCGGCTTTTGATTTCAAACCAAAACAAACATGGCTCTCAAAACCCTCCCAACATAAAGAGATGTTTCCATTGCCACACCAAATGTCACATCTAGAGAGTCGGGAATGATGGATTTTGGGTTTTGAACTGATGATGCCACCAGTATCCGGTCATGTCTATCAAAATGTTTCCATTAAATCCTCCTTTTATTAAACAGTAGGCAATGCACACTTTTGCACAAAGAACATTTCAAAGATGGGCCGCAATGTTGTGTCCCAGTGTGAAAATGGAATTTTAGAAAGCAATCTGAAAAAACTTTTGTAAAAAGTTTTTTCAAATATATCTACACTACAGACGCCTTTCACTTTTGTACTGTTACTCAACACACTCTACACAAACACACACAGCTACATGCACACACTAATCACTGTTCCATTTGCTGCCAGTGACCCTTATTGAAGGCCCTGTTAATGATGACTTAAACAAACAGTGTGTCTTTAGCTCCAGTCAATAGCTCTAAACAGCCACGAGTCACATCACCCATTACAATTAGGGTAGAAATATTAGAACTGCTGCTAGTGCACACATTGTCATTATGTGTGTGTGTAAGTGTGTGTCTATGTGTGCTTGTGCTAATGACAGTATTGAAATTGTCATTAATGTGTGTGATGACTCAACACTAGGAGAGCAATTGGGTTTATGAAAGGCTCATTGCTTTCCATATTTCAGCCTTAAGCAATATAAATGTTTATGTGTTTTCTCATTGACAAGTCCATTTAAAGCAGCTTCCAAAGACCTGACAGGCCATAACTAATTCTCTGAAGCAGCTGGTCGGCCAGCGATACACTGAAACACTGGCCTCCTCATTTAATGGTGCTGGATCTCCTTTTGTCTTAAAAAGATATATACAGTGCAGTTTGTTTCATCCACCCTTGATGCACTACAAAGCCTCATTCTCATTGAATTGGCCCTATTATGCTTTTGGGGATTTTCCCTTTCCTGTTGTGTATTTTATAGGCTTTTGTGCATGTAAATGGTTTGCAAAGCTAAAATCCCATACTGCCCCACTGCCTGAAACTCCAATTGGACTAAGATATTGAAATCAATATGTAACACTAACGATATATAGAGAAAAATGCTAAGGTTCTACGTGATAGAAGGGGTGGGTCATCTCTAAGCGGTTGAACAATCACAACAGAGCCAGCAAGCTAACCAATCAGAGCAGACTGGGCTCTGGTTTCAGACAGAGGGTGAAAAGAGTTGCTGCAGCACAGGGAGTATGATACAAATAAAGAGTTTTGGAACATTAAAGCATGGAGACATGTCACAGAAGAGGCACAAAACACAAATATGAAACTGAAAATGAGCAGAATATGTACTCCCTAACATGCTGGTACATACATCTTGCAGGAAATGTTTTGAGTTTGTAAAAACACTCATCTATGGCAAATTCATCCTCCCTGTTCCCTCCCGACTTGCTCTGGAGGCTCGACTTCATGAGACATTGAAATCTCGCGGGACAAAGATGCCGGCAGCCTTGAGAGCGAGGCGGAGAAGTTTCTCTCCACGAGCTGCGGAAGGGAAATGCTCGATGGGAAACGACTCGCTGTGCTGGCGATGAAACTCTCCAATTGGCTCCGCAAAAGTTTTTTGTTGTTTTGTGTCAGTTTTACGTCGCCACTTCCATTCACATTTTTCATAATTGTTCCAGAATGTTTATCATCATGAAATTAATATCTATTATACTATACTTGCACTGCTTACCGTTTTCATACATGGTATAGCTTAGCATATTCATACACACTGTTAATACTGTTCATACTGCTCACAGGCTTATGTGTATATCTAGTTTATTCATACCCCTCACTGTTTATTCATCATTCAATTAATTCTATATTTTATTCTGTAGATTGTGTACATTACTTTTCACTTTACTGCTTTTTGCACTCCTGGTTAGAAGCCAAACTGCATTTCGTTGTCTCAGTACCTGTAATCAGTGCAATAACAAAGTTGAATCTAATCTTGACCAGGACCAAATGTATTTAATTAGTACATATCTGACATTAACGATTAAACACATTTGTGCATTCTTTATAAATGCAAACTGGTGAAGACCACTGACGGAAGTAGTTTTGAAAAGTAATGCGTGGTTCTGTCTTTTACATGTAGGATTACATGATAACCCCCCTTGTATTGATTTGTTTTAACCGGTTTAACCTTATGTATTGAATAAATCATTTGAAATGGCACGCCAACGCAATTTCCGCCATTGCAAAACGAGTCAAGCCGACTCCGAGCTGTCCGACTTCAGGCAAGCTTTTTGAGACCTCCCCCGGCTGCAATCGGCTATTCTCGTCTACTTGCGAGGCGAGCCGCAGCTCGTCTCAAACAAGCCTCTATTCTCTACCTGTCCACCAGATGCCCTCAGACTTTCCCCCAGCTCCATGAAGTCACCTGACTTCCTCATCTGCCAGCTCACCTGTCTCCACTTCCCCTCTTCAGCCCTGCAGTATATAGAAGGCCCATTTCCACTCACTCCCTGCAAAGACAGCCATGTTGTTTTATGCCACCTGAATCTGACCCGAAACCTGCCAACCTGTATCCTGTTAGCCTATATAACCTTTAATATGTCAATTATCTACATTTGGGTCCCTCCCTTTCCCCTGTATCACAGTCTATGGATATAACGTGATATCCTGAGTGTCCATCTGCACTCCTTCAGTACAGGAGACAGCATGAGGTTTCCTGTCCTCAACAGCAGTCAACATAAGTTTATTTTTAACTCACCTGTCATGCCCCTCCAGGATTGATTTGTCCAGATTGCCATCCTGTTGCCAACCTCTTCCTCATCCTGGACGTGAGTACCTGCCTTCATGGCTGCAAGTATATTTATCTTTACTTCTTCAGTAAATCCCAGAACTCTTCCTTCGTCTCCCTTGGCCATCTGCCTTATTACCTTGCAATTACTTGCCCGAAAAGTCCACAATATTTATATAAGACCAATGTTCCATGATAATTTTCTTGACAAGGTTTTTTCATATGTACTGCTGCACTTTCGGCTTCCAGCACAACTCAAAAGGATTATGTGAATGTTGTAAGTTGATCTTAAGTAAGCTTTATTTGAGGAACTCTGAATCGAGATGAGATAATAGTTTTTAACCATTTATTTTTATAGTTATTTTGGAAGGTCTGTGAGTTGTTATGAATGATATTTTTCTGAAAAAGACATTGCTGTTGAGTTTTAAATGTCCTTTTGAATGTACTGAATGCTAAATATGAAATTCCATGCGACTCCATTGTTGGGAAAGTGGCAGAAGTCTCAGAGACGGTTATCTCAAAAACCTTAAACTGCAAATAAAATGTCTGCATGACTGGAAACGGCTGAGGCTAAGAGTGAAATTATGTTTTTGGAAAGGAAAATCTCCACATCTGTGTGGATGTGATAGAGCTGCAGAGTTGGAATGGTCTCAGTGCACTCAGTGTGTACTTGGCCTCCATTATCTTTTATTTGTAGGCTGATAGCATCTCTTGGCAAGGCATAAACAGGCTGTAAATCAGAAATGTGTTTGTGCATGGGTATGAGGGAATTCAGACGTGCACAAACACAAGAATAAATATGCAGGTGAGGAACACACATTCAGGCAAGCTCTCCGTTTTATTTTTTGTGGACATCTGAAGAAAAAAAAGCTGAAAACAATGAGTCTGATCGTCCATTAGCTGTGCAGAACATGAACACAAACCCACTGTGTGAATATGCACATTAGCAAATCAGCCATGGCAAGCTTCACTCCACAACACATTTGAATATGCAAATGTTTCCCAGCACAAAAAGCCTTGACAAGCTGTTATTACATGATTCCTGTGGGTGCAGACACAACAGCCTGAAAATATATAATAGAAAGCAGAACAAGAGAGGAGAGTAGCCCCAGACAGTTGCCGGGGAGATGTGTGCACGTTGCTTGAATGCATACATTTGTGGGTGCTTGTGTGTGTGTTAGTGTGTGTGTGTGTGTGTGGATTCACAGAGACATGTAATAATGCCAGTGGTATTTCTTTGCTACTCAATAGAATACGAGATGTGCTGGGTCATACTGGTTATGAAGGGGTTGGTCACCGAGGGCATCAAACATTCATGGAAATTAATTCTGATCACAACTGCACATCAGGCAGCGGTGACTCGGGTACAAAGCAAGTCTTCAGAAAACTCTGCCTGAACAGCAATGGCCATTTCTATAAATAAAATATTCTAACCGTACTTAAAAGATAACAAATAAAGGACTTACATATAGTCCAGCAGATATGTGAAATATCTGAAAGAATTGTGCTTTTGATGATAAAAGCATGACATTTGGCACACTGTTAGAGCATGCCCTAAGGAAGATTTTTGGCTATAGGGCCATCGCAAATTTGTCCATTGGTTGTTATTTTACCAGTAGTTTAGGATCTAGATCACCTGGGATCTTGATTCTGGTGGCTAATCCTACATTTTCAAGGATGGGGTACTATGGTACTATTTACAACATGCTAGAATGTCGCTAACTATATGTATCTGGTATTCAGGGAACAAAATACACAGTAAACCATTAACATATTTATTATGGTTAAGTCATACATGTTACATAATATATATGAAATATTACAGGTTTTCAACTAAATGCAGAGTTAGTTCTGAAAACACAGTCCACCAGTGGCAAAGGGCACTGCACTGAATTGCTGCCTTGACACATTTGCATTGTCCACTGCAACCCTTTTTGCATCCACAGCGGAGGAGTTCACAACAGGCCTGGTAATGTGGTCCAGTAAACTTCCCATCCACCTGTGGCCTTCCTCTTCCACCCCCAGTCACCTGGGGATGGGAGTTCAGGGGCTACAAACATCATCTGTCCTCAGCAGTGACCAGCTTGGAAAGCAGCTCTTTTTGTTTGCTGAATCGATGCTGCTTGTGTTGGGGGGAGTCCTTCAATTGTTCTACCTTTCTGGGTGAAGAGCTGCTTGATTGACTGACTCCTGGCTGCTAGTGCGGTCATACAATACCAGAGAGCAGTGTCACGCTCACTTCTCTACTTCCCCTCTTCTACGACCAGGCCAAATATGTGGCCATGATTCGTCATTCCATCGATGAGGTAAGTCAGGCAATAGAAATTCTGAATCCTGGTCAGATCACTCTGGATCAACCTCTATACGCTGTGGCAAAACAAACCCAGTGGAGCTGGCCAACAACTCACAGTGAAGATCATTTTATTGTGATGTTTGTTGGGTTTCACATTGAGATGGCAGCACTC
>NW_011344494.1:0-4546 GCF_000735185.1 Notothenia coriiceps
TGTAGAAGAGACATGAAGAAGAGGGGACACATGTTGATGTAGGAGAGACATGAAGAAGAGGGGACACATGTTGATGTATATAAAGACATGAAGAAATGTTGATGTATATAAAGACATGAAGAAGAGGGGACACATGTTGATGTAGGAGAGACATGAAGAAGAGGGGACACATGTTGATGTATATAAAGACATGAAGAAGAGGGGACACATGTTGATGTAGGAGAGACATGAAGAAGAGGGGACACATGTTGATGTAGGAGAGACATGAAGAAGAGGGGACACATGTTGATGTATATAAAGACATGAAGAAGAGGGGACACATGTTGATGTAGGAGAGACATGAAGAAGAGGGGACACATGTTGATGTAGGAGAGACATGAAGAAGAGGGGACACATGTTGATGTATAAAAAGACATGAAGAAGAGAGGACACATGTTGATGTATATAAAGACATGAAGAAGAGAGGACACATGTTGATGTATATAAAGACATGAAGAAGAGAGGACACATGTTGATGTATATAAAGACATGGAGAAGTGGACTTAGCATAATAGGTGACCTTTAAACTGAAGTGCTTCACTCTGCAGAACGACCTGCTGGATGTGGTGGCCAGCATCGAGCTCTCGAAGAAGACGGTGTACAGGATAAGAACCAACTTTGTCTTCGCACTGATCTACAACCTGCTGGGAATACCCATCGCTGCAGGTGATCCTCAAACATCTTCAATATCTGATAAGGAAAAATCAAATAGCACAGAAATATGTATTAATCAGGCAAGGAAATACAACTCAAAAGGTTGACTCTATAGCCCAGAGATGCTAAGGTTTTGAATCCAAATTTCAGAACCAAGAAAACAAATCAAAAAGTACTTATTTCCACATTTTATATTCATTCATTTAAGTGGAGGAATATTGTATAATATGTGTATCATTTTCTTCCCTAAACGCTACTTATACATTTGAGATTACTAATCAAAAGAGTCAGCCTTTAAACATGGCGTCTGGATCTATAGGTGTTAAAGGCTCCACATGCCCAAGACTATGAGTAGATGAGGTTACTTTGTTACTGGTACATAGTTACCAAATTACCCAAGAAGCATAAGAAGACAGTTATGTTGGACAAATGTCAAGAGAAACTGAGAATGAGAGAAAATGGATTGACATTTTGTTTATACTGGCACCTTGTGGCGTTAAAGGCAAGATCAGATTCTAAATCCACACACAATAAATAAAGCTTTGAGCGCTTCTTGGTGAGCGTTACCTGTGTTTTCTCTCACTATATGAATTGTCCTCTGGTGTGGGTGCAGGAGTGTTCATGCCTCTGGGTCTGGTGCTGCAGCCATGGATGGGTTCTGCAGCGATGGCCGCCTCCTCGGTTTCTGTGGTGCTGTCTTCTTTACTGCTGAGAATGTGAGTCCATTAGTATTTATGATGAATGGATGGTGTTGTTTGTTGGTATAAGTTACTATCTTTTCTTTATTTGTACTTGTATTGAGTTTCTTGTTTTTTATGTTTTTATTACATTAGTAAGTGCACTTCTTGTTTTTTTATTTGTTGTTGTTTTTTTCTCAAAAATGTTAGCTGAGTTTACTTTTTGTTGTTGTTTTATCCTAAAGTAGAAAAAGCTTTTTGACCTCGCCTTTCACATTTATTTTTTACAGTCCTTTAGTGTGTGTTTAGAAAAATCTGTGATTAGTTCTGTATACTGTTGGGAGTCCCTGTTTGCTTATTATAGTAGACTTTTATAGACATCCCCAAATGTATGCCTGTAAGTAAATCCATACTTTGAGGTCAAGTAGCCCAAATCCAATTAATACACATGATTTCCTCCTTTCTGTTTACAGTATCAATGAATCCACATTTTATTCAACTGCAATATATGCATATTACCTTTTGATTCCTTCCTTGAGAAACCCAATGCATTTTGTTTGCTAAGGCTTCTCTTCATAAGAATTGATTCCATCTTTTTCCTAATTTTGTATCTGACCTGGGATCAGAGGTGAATATATGAATCTGTTTCCTGCAGGTACAAGAAGACGTCGGTGGAGCTGTATGAGGTGCGAGCGCTGGGCCAGATGAAGAGCCTGCGCTCGTCTCAGATCAGCACACATCTGGGTCTGGACGGCCCGCGGCGCAGCCCCTCGCTCCCCCCTACAGCTCGGGAGCCATTGAGCCAAAGCCCCACCGACCCCCCACACAGCCAGGGAGCGTCCATTAACTCCGTGCAGCAGCGGGACCTGCGTGTGTTGTGACGGGAAAAGGGAAGAAGGACTGAGATGAGTTTCTGGTTCTCATGTCCACGCGTTGTGTCCATGTATTTATGTAAATAGATAAGGCTAATTGTACACAGAAACTCAATAAGTGCTCTTATTTTGGCGGGCACGTTCACTTTTCACATGAATCTACAACTTTCTTAGTGAAATGTCTGAAAAGCAAGCTGCTAACACCAAAAAGAATAAGGTACTGAAGCATTGTTTTTATTTTATTCACTATGTGACACGAGTTAATATGAAATATGTTTGCCCGCGTGTAACTGCTGTACAAATGCACTTTTACGATAGACTCAAAGTAAAGCTACAGTGTTTGGATCAGACTGTGTGTCTCAGGTTTGAATACTGCATGAGTAGATTACACTTTCTAGAACGGAATGGAGGGCGGACTTTCTGGACTTTTCCTTCAAATGTATTTTTAGCTGTGCCGAGGATAATTCATATAAATGTAATGATTCATGCTCTCTATAACCAGAGGGAAACAGTTTCACAAAAAGATACAGAGCCTTCAGGGGTATACATATGTTTTATTGTTTCTTTTTTCTTTTTGAAATATTTTCCCTTTTTTTAAATTATTATTCATCTATTCAATATCATACATGAACATCATACATTACATACATGTATTAAAGTCCAGGGGCAAACATGCAAAGCCACAAAACACGACATAAAGTAAATAAAGAAAAAAAGGAAAGAAAAATACATGTTGATACTTCAAATTAAATATTATTTAAATACCTTATTATTCCTAATGTTTTGAATAGTACTAATGTATTGTTTAAGTTCTTGATAGAAATATTCCAAATTTGGTTTGGAGTCAGCCCATTTATTTTTATGGATCTGACATTTCCCTAAAAATAAAATTAACTGCACAAAAAACACTACATCTGCGTTCATACCATCAGCCCTGAAGTACTTGAGAATGTCTCTATCCTGGAGTATAAATATGACATCTACTACAGTGGACATTTAGACAGACGAGAGCAGGAAAAGCTAAGGTGTAATTTACAACATTAACGATGTAATTAATCACACCTGGGCCTTTCCTGCAAAGCCAAAAGTTCTTGAAAATACTTTCTTGTAATACTGACTGTAGACAAAATAATCTGCTGTTCACACACATGGGATATAGGTAAATACTAGAGGATCATTTCACTCTGATTGTGACAGTTTGCAATCCTATTCCTAATTAGGAGCATAGACTGTATAAATGGAAGTAGTGTCCGTGACATCACTCACTAGGTATCTGCAGAGTTGCTGTGAAGCCCGAAGAAGGCGAGGTCGGGCCACTGCCATCTCGACAGTGACGTCATCTAACTCCCGCCTGCTCCAGCTGAATCCAAATAAGGACCTGCTACCACCGAGCTGGAAGCTCCAGAGCTATCTGAGGCTAACATGCTAAGCAGTGCTGGCTGCTCTGCGATGCTAGCCCGCTAACCTACGTCTGTTGCTCCCGGGTTGTACACAGCTGTCACATTTTACGTTGCTTAAGGGGGACAGGGGGTGCCGCTTCTGGTCCAGGCGGGGAAAAGGGGAAGAAAGTGGGGGGGGGACTCAGTCACTGACGGGGGGCTGCTGCTCTGCTCGCCGGGGGACCTGGGTGGGGGTGTCAAGGGGGAGGTTGTGGACCCCGGTGTCCCTTGGGCATGTGGAGAAGCGACTCCTCTGTAAGGCGCCAACCTGTCTCTGTGGAGCACTACCTTTCTCCCCTTGGGAGGCAGCTGCACCCTGTAGACAACTTCCCCCACCCTCTCCAGTACTCTGCAGGGACCAACCCACTGGCTGTCAAGCTTTGGGCACCGGCCTTATTTTCGTCGTGGGCTGTAGACCCAGACCAGCTCCCCGGCCCGGAAGTGCTGCCCTCTTGTCCTGGTATCATAATTCCGTTTCTGTCTCACACCAGCACTTTTCTGCTGATCGCGGGCAAAGGCGTGAGCGGAGTCAAGGCGGTCCTGAAGTCTCCTGGCGTACTCAGGCCCTGGAGGAGTGTCCAGGGAATCCGGCGGATGACCAAATGCCAAAACGGCAGGGGTGCGAAGCTCTCTCCCTAACATGAGGAGGGCAGGAGAACAGGCTGAGGACTCCTGGACTGCAGAGCGACATGCCATGAGCACAAGGGGCAGATGTATATATAAAGAACATGTTTTTATGAACCACACAGCTTTCGGTCTTCCAAGACCCGATCGGACAAAAAGACGTTTGCAGGCACGAAACACACTACCAATCAGTGGCGGCTGGCGGAAAATACTTTTGGTGGGAGGGGACACATGTTGATGT
>NW_011344495.1:0-2530 GCF_000735185.1 Notothenia coriiceps
GGAACCAACAGTGATCCTTCCTCCAGCGCATGATCATGTGTGATACAGGGTGAGCACGAAGAGTAGACGCTATTCACAGATATCTTGCAAAAGAGAATCATTGTGCTGCACCCAGCTCTATGAGAAAATAAGATTCACCCACTTAGTTTCAACGTTTTAGAACAATTACAAATACCAACACATTTACATAGATATTTGGTTATGGTTTCATTTTGTCAACACATATCACTATAAACGTTTTATTATGTTCTTTGTTGTCGACGATTTTTTCGAGATTATTGCAGCAGTTGCAAATAGGAAACAGGAACGTTTTCTTCTGTTTTTGTTTGTTTACTTTTTGATGTAATGACGTAGCTCCCTGGACAGACTGTTCCCAGGGATGCAAAGTTTGTGTCATTGTTTGAATTCCAAAAGATCTTTGCTAGTTAATCACTTCAGGATGTTTAACTGCGAGGCGAACGTTGCTCAAGATCTCTTCTGGTGTCTCTTAGAAATGAGCTGGTTTTAATTCAGCGACCGACAAATGTTTTACAAACATTTTCTCATGTAAGATCTGGCAGATGCATTTTGTTTTTCACCGTCTGTGTTCTGTTGCCTCATCTGTGCCCGCCTGTCAGTCCGTCCAACATTTAGATTCTCAATAACTCAACAGCTCTTCACATAAAGTGTACTCTATTGATATGAATGGTGCTCGAGCTGAGGATTTCAAGCTGAGCCAGAGGCTACGGTTTACACTTGGAAAACATTTGACTGAACATGTTCCTTCTCCCCAGATCATGAACCATTTTAATCGTTCTCTTACATTCTCATCTGGACAAAGAGAAGGGTTAGGGTTAACCGTTTGAGTCTTTCTTCAAGCAAACAGGCTGAAGATTGCATGGCTCCAGCTTCTTAAATGTGAAAATATGTTGCTTTTCCTCGTAATATGTCACTGTCCATTACATTCCTGTTGCCCTCGGGTCAAATTTGACACATTTGTAAATGTTTTTCAGTTGGAAGAAGGTGTTATTTCATCTTAATGCCGCAAAAATAACATGAATGATTCTTATTTCAGTATTCGGAAGACAAAGTCATGTTCCACACTTGAATTATTTGTTTAATTAAACACATAATTATAGCATCTGGTGCCATTACAACAATCCTGACTTAACCTTGACATACACACGTTTTTGATAATCCATCAAGAAACGTACCAATAATCTCAACGATATAATATATATATACATTTAGATAGTTTGAGCTCTCTTCATCCACTGATACAACAAAACCATAAGGTGGAATATTCTGTAAATAACGTCAATTGAACATAAATGCCAAAAAGTAAAAGTTTGGATACATTTTACTCGAGAGGTGAAACACAGAGTTGGGTAATGATTATTTAAATAATTTGTCGAAACCAAGTTGTTTAAAGTCAAAGAAATCTGATGAAATGTACTTTAGCAGATTGTATTGTGAACAATTCCCCAGAGTTGATCGGAGGTCATTCAGAACACCTGTGGCTCCTAATTATGAATTGAGAACAGCTTGGGGGCCTCCCCCTCTCAGCCAATCAGGGTGCGGCAACGCCCTTCCCTTAGGGTTTAAGATTAGAGGTGGGGGGGCTGCACTCTCAGGGGCGTGTGATCCTTCCTCTGCGTAATGCACACTTCATTTCAGTAGATACAAAAAACTCTCCTCTTTTGAGACTTATTGGCTGTTTTTTACTTTTCTGATTGAGGGTGATTTTCATAATTCTTTCAACATAAACTAGGGTGAATTTTTTTTTTTTTAAAGCCATCACACTATAGGTTAACTGCATCAGAACAGATTTCAACAGAGTTTTACGATTGCAAGTATTTATTTAGTCAATTGATCATTAATTTTTTAAGTAAGCACACATTTCCTATGGGTCAAAGTGCCTGTTGTTGTTGTTGTTGTTGTTGTTGTTGTTGTTGTTGTTGTTGTGAAGGCATTCATTTGTCCAATAATTGTTTTAGTTGTTGAGGCCTGGTTTGTAGGCTTCTGTCTGTGGAAATCTCAAGATTCAAAGATTGTATTGTCATATGCACAAGGCTACAGTGTAGAAGGGCAATGGAAATCTTATGACCTAATATAAAACAAATGTATTAATTTGAAGGATAAACCAATAATTAGGGAATGAAGTTGCTGCCCCACATTAATATGATTCTATCCAATACTTTCTAACAGTATTAAAACTGCAGCCTCTGTTGTTCTAAAAATGCCTTGTGTTTAATGTCTCTGATGCTTCTTTATCTCAATTCATCTTTGGTGCCGCTGCACATTTACAGGTTTTGATTTGTCAGCTGTTCTGCACGTGCTCAGCATTCACACTAAAACCCTCCTCATGAAATGTGAATCCCCGCTGAAGTGATTATTGCTGGCGTTAAACGTAGACACACTGTAGTTTGCACACACAAACACACACACACACACACACACACACACACACACACACACACAGGGAATTTGCTTTTCTGCTGAGAAATGTAGCAAGCGGTTTCTGCTTCACAGCTATTTTTAACTTACTGAC
>NW_011344496.1:0-1891 GCF_000735185.1 Notothenia coriiceps
TGTGTACTTTCTCATGTACTTTCTTATTTACTTTCTTATATTTCTTATGTACTTTCTTGTTGTACTTTCTTGTGTACTTTCTTGTGTACTTTCTTATGTACTTTCTTGTGTACTTTCTTATATTTCTTATGTACTTTCTTATGTACTTTCTCATGTACTTTTTTGTGTACTTTCATGTGTACCTTTAGTTGTATCTTTGTATCTATCTTTTGGTTGTACATGTTGTGTATTCATGTCGTGTTTGTCAGTGAGAACTATTTGCTGACAGGCTTTCCTTTACAAAAAACATTACTCAGTGATTTGAACTCAGACCAACATGATCCTTCCTGCCCGTTTCCTGTGGGGGGGGGGTCAGCGTGGGCCGGGTTCTGCTGCAGACCTCCTGCTGTTTCTGGCTCTGATGAAGTCATGGCAGCGTGGGCAGATCCGACCATATGCTGCATGGACAACTGTGAAAGTCCTAATCCCCTGCAAGACGTAATACAAGGCCTCTGTCAAAGGGCTCGCAGCCTGAAATCTGAAGGGGGGAAGCACCGTGTCGCCCAGTGAGACTCTTTTATTGCTTTTATTTAGGAAAATATGCTACACACGAGGTACATGAAAACATCTTAGCTTAGTTTAGAACATACATAACATTACATACAACAATTACTGACTATTCTGCACAGTTTCTATCATATTCTGTTTCTATTATATACTATTTTATCAGTTTTATTGTGTTGCACTGTTGGAGCAGCCTAAGATTTTCATTGTCATATCTAGACTGTAGCTATGTACAAATGACAATAAAAGCCTTGAAACCTTGAGACCTTGAAACCTTGAGTTTATGTCCAAAGCAAGGGACAACCTCCAGGGAAGCTGATGCAGAAGAACTGGCATTCTTTCTTATGGCCAACAGGGGGCGTTTCAGATGAAATGTAAAAACATAGGCAGATTGTATAGAAGTCTATGAGAAAATACCTTATATCTGACTTGTTGTTTAAAGGTCACCTATCATGCTATTTTTAGGCGATAGCATAGCTCTCAGATATATAAGACTATATAAAAAACATGAAGAGTTTTGCTCAAAATACCAAACAGATCACCCATTCTAGCCATGCCTCATATCCAGGGCTGCACATAACTGGTGCGCAGGTTTGAAAAAAGGCGCATTTGCGTACCAACCAACATTGAGAGAGAGAGAGAGGGAGGGAGAGAGAGAAGAGAGAGAAGGGAGAAGAGAAAAGAGAGGAGAGAGAAGAGAGAGAGAGAAAGATATTTGCGAGTTGCATATGAACTCAGGGCCGGCCCGTAGCACTGGCGTTATAGATGTTCGCCTATAGGGCGCCAGATCTGGGGAGGCGCTGCGCTGGCAGCTCTGGGAGGGAAAAAAAACATTTTTGACCGTTGGGGCTCATCCTAATTTTCGGCCTTGATGTAACAACATTCATAATTGAGTAAATGTAACACCCCTTTCATCCCGGTTACACGTTTCATTTGCCCTGTACGATGGGCGCTGCAGGTGATGAAAGTGGGGGATGTTGGGCGACTGTGGCTGTGAGGGAGTGTGGTCGTCTTTCAACCAGAAGGTTGTGGGTTCGATCCCAGCCCATGCAGTCAACATTTCGATGTATCCTTGGGCAAGATACTTAACCCTGAGTTGCTCCCGATGGCATGGCCAACGGTGTGTAAATGTGTGTGAATGTTAGGTCCTAGAGTAAGGTACACTGCTCTGTATGAATGGGTGTGAATGGGTGAATGACATGTAGTATGTAAAGCGCTTTGAGGGGTCTTAAAGACTGGATAAAGCGCTATATAAGTACAGTCCATTTACCATTTGGCTTATCAGGCCCCCGCAGCTCACAGCCATAGTGCGAGCGTGGGAGCGACAGAGCGAGCAAGGGAGAGGGCG
>NW_011344497.1:0-2636 GCF_000735185.1 Notothenia coriiceps
ACATAACATGAATATCGTGACAGTGACTAAATATGACTATAACTAAAAAGGGAATTTAACACAAGACTAAGACTAAAACTAAATAAAAAAATAGCTGACGAAATTCACACTACTGCCCATGAATCGAAGAAAAATCATATTGTGGCAGTATTTGTGATATGGGCGAATATTTGGACAATTGTTTCCAAACACATTTTATTTAGTAGATTAATCGTAAAAGTGATCAGGGTGTTTTGTTAAATGTGTTGCATTTCCCAGTTGCACCAGCCAGTTACATGGAGACAGAGACTTGTTCCTCTATGGTTTGATTTGATTTACTCAGCACATTACTGGTTTTTGGTAAGATGGTAACTGTCAGGCCCTTGGTGTATGTGTGTGTGTGTGTGTGTGTGCTTGATTATAAGAGTGGGGTCTGGTGTGCTGGTGTCAGGAACCAAGCTGCTGTCAATCCCAATCATATGGACTATAAATACTGGGCTCCAACTCCACCAAGATCAGATCGCAGATTCTGCTGTCACCGGCCTCCTCCTGGACCACACTCTGAACCAAGGATTGACTCAACCTGCCTGCCTGGCTCAGCTCAACCCCTCTGCCCCCACCTTAACTATTTGTTAACAAACTCACATGTTTGCAACAGCTCTCAGTCTTACTGTTTTCTGCGTTTCAGTTCAACCGGTTATCAAGCTTACCAGTAAAATGTACTAATCTTATCTCATGGGCTAATGTTGAAGGTGTGAGTAACATAACCTCTTATGAAACAACAGGATTCAAATAGCATGACTAAAAACAATTGCTGATTGGTGTTTCTCTGCAGGGCCACATCCTGGTTCCTGGGTTTCTGGGTTGAGTCACTGTTAGGGCTTGCGATTGTTTAGGATTACTGCTGGTGATAGGAAACAAAATACAAAAGCTTTAATCACTCAAAGATCTGAACACTCCTTGAAAAGGGCTGGAGCTGTTATCGCCTTAGTGAAAATATGACAAAACAAAGCAACGTCTTTAAATATCTACAGCATTATGTTGTCTCAATCCAAAATTGGAATTTTGACTGAATTTAGTTATAATGTTAATTTGAATTTCACTTCAACCCATAAGTAATTCTTTAAAGTAACTCTAAATTTGTCATGATGATGGATTAGTGCTCCACATGTTTTCCACTAATTTGTTTTACAATTAGGCCAAAGGTAAAGAGAGACATTAATGACCTTGTGTCCCTTTTTGTTAGTACGTGGCTCCATTTTGTCTATGGCTTTGGACGGCTTCACTAAAAGTCAACCAGTTCAGCCATTCTTAAGCCCGGCTGAGTGCAGTCACAGAGATGCTATGTGCAGTCACAGAGATGCTATGGCTGCTCTACATGCAATGACATTAATTGGTCTGGTCCGAGAATGGACACCATTTCCTGATCCCAGAGAGAATGACACTCCTCAAACTGCCGCTCTTCCTCCTCCAAAGACTCTGGAGGCACATGAACATTACAGCCATTGATACTGTCTCACATGGGTCTGCTCCCCCCCACTGAGCGATGAACTGAAAGCATGACATCTGCTTTAAACACTTGGAAGCCTCCCTGTCACACCAGCACCAACCCTGGGTCAGTCAGATGAGACTAACCCCTAGTTTCCACCGGGTCCGTCTGCGCCGCGTTACGGCCGCGCCGCGGTTTTTGTCCGACCTCCTCTAGCGTCATAACCCACCGGGCGCGTTTCAGAAGCATTTCAGAAGCGGAGCGTCTTGCCTGCCGGATCGCAGTTTTTGTTGATTTGGGCATATTTCCTGGACAGGCTACTTTGTACAGTTAATTTGTAACAAAGTTAATAATAATAATAATAATATTCCAGTTATAAACGACATGAATCAAAGATGTGTTGCTCTATTTTAGTGGTAAAAAAATGCATTCATCATCATAATTATTCTATATATATATAATTTACACAGTGCCTATACACCGGAGGAGAACGCTGGCATTTTTCCTCCTACTTGAAAGACTACGGAGGGATAGGGTCTGCAAAACGCTTCTGAGCCGTAACGCGCCGCGTGTGGTGAAATAGCACCCATTGACTAGAGTGGCCGAGATCTTTGCGAACGCCGCGGCGCAGCCGTAACGCGGCCGTCATAACGCGGCCGTAACGCGACGCAGACGGACCAAATTAGGGGTTACGGCTTCACTTAGGGCATTTGGTTTAGATACATGACTCTCGTTACCACAGAGTGGGTTGGGTTTTTTAAGGCTATTCATACAGCTATGCAGAGGATGCCTGTATGTTGGCAAGCTGTTAAAAGCCCCTACTATTGTTAATATAGGCCTAATGTTAGGGGCCTCTTAATGTCTAGTTCTACATGTATTCACATTATATAGACAATGTTTCCACCTAGTAAAACTAAAGGCTGCACGAAACTCAGGCTACAATACAACTATCCTGTTCTGCTCTAACGATTCCATTTTTAGATTCTCATTTTACATCAAAACAATTAGCTCTTATTGTTTCCAATGATAACGTCACCTTGACTGGAGGAATGCAAACCTGTTTTCAAATTTAAGGTTTTGATTCTCTTTGACATTTCAGAAGAGAAAATATATTTCTAGTAAACTCATATTTTATCAAATGGTAAATGGATAATGTGCTAATCCATTA
>NW_011344498.1:0-4610 GCF_000735185.1 Notothenia coriiceps
GAAGAGACATGGAAGAGGGGGACACATGTTGATGTAGAAGAGACATGAAGAAGAGGGGACACATGTTGATGTAGAAGAGACATGGAGAAGAGGGGACACATGTTGATGTAGAAGAGACATGGAGAAGAGGGGACACTGTTGATGTAGAAGAGACATGAAGAAGAGGGGACACATGTTGATGTAGAAGAGACATGGAGAAGAGGGGACACATGTTGATGTAGAAGAGACATGGAGAAGAGGGGACACATGTTGATGTAGAAGAGACATGGAGAAGAGGGGACACATGTTGATGTAGAAGAGACATGAAGAAGAGGGGACATATGTTGAGGTAGAAGAGACATGGAGAAGAGGGGACACATGTTGATGTAGAAGAGACATGGAGAAGAGGGGACACATGTTGATGTAGAAGAGACATGAAGAAGAGGATTTAGCAGAATAGGGGACCTTTAACAGAATCAATCTTACTTCCAGCCGAAAGGCCAGAGTCCTGCTCGAGCAAATAGTTCCAAGATCTGACCGAGTTAGACAGAAAAGCGTTGACTTTATTCAGAGGAGCAGGAAACACAAGGGACGTAAGACATGCTGATTATAACAGGTAGCATCCGTATGATAGTGAGAGCAGAAGGTGGCCAGTCTTTTGTATTAAAGGTGTGATGAATGACCGCCGTACTGATGCGTTTAATCTGTGAATTAAATGAGATTGAAGATAAATTCCTCCGATACTTTCACCTAACCCAACGCAGTTATGTGAATCAGTTGACATGATACACTTATTTAAAGTCAGCGTTTCAGTTCCAGTGATTGTAGTGTTTACTTTTCCAGACTTTACGTGATGTGCATCAGATCTGCAGAAGTGTTTGTATTTTGGGGCGTTTTTGTTGTCCGTCCTCTCCGGGGGTTTGTTCACGACGGATCTGAGAAGCGAGGCCACAGGAAGTAGAACTCCAACAAAGTCTTTTATAGAAGAAATGGAAATTCGAATCTCAGGTTTAAACAACAACATTATAATGGATTTTTTTAGACACAAATTTGGAATATCTGATATTTAAAAAAAAGTGTTATATTTGTAAGATAAACTAAACTTCATTTCCCAGAGTCCTTCACTTTGGTATTTAAAAAAACCCTGGTAAAACCACATCGAGTGCATGTTCCTTAAAATATTGTGTAAATTACAATATTTATACAAAAATTCTGAACAGGAGTGTCAGAAGCCATGGCCTGCTCACGGAGATTATCTGATCTGTACATTGTGTAATATTTTAGACCATTAAAGCCTTGGATGTGGGGGTGCAGATAGGACCTAGTCTTGCTGTGGTGGCCTGTTTTTGTACGGATAAATCCAAAAGAAAACTACTTAATGAAGGTTTTCAGGGTCAGCGTTTAGTGTTGTTGCTTCAGGGGAAACCAGGAACTATGGAAGCCCATTTCTGCCAATTTAAAAACGCTAATGAAATGTTAAGGATCATTAAAAATGAAAGTACTTGCTTAGCATTTCTACATAAAATAACAATTATTATTTGTGCTTTAAGTCCTCACACATACATTCAGGTCATTATGGTCCAAGCTAAAAAAATATTCTTCCATTTTATTATTTATATTTATATCCTTGCAATGATATATTTCTCAGCTAGCCTCGTAAATAATATAAAAATGAATGTTAAAATACACCCAAAGACCCAATCCTACAAAAAGCAGCCGTCTTGTTCTTGAGATTCCACAAAATATGTTCAATGTAGAAATTTAGAATAAAAAAAAAAGTCTGTTTTGGAAACAGATCAGTACATGTGGTTGATGGTGCTGTGTTGCACTTCAGTATATTGTCAGTAGAAGCCATTGTCTTACAGTCTAAAATCAAATACCAAATATCGAACTCCCGTTTGTTTCTTTGAAGAGTAACACGACATCTTCTCAAAGTCTTGATTTTCCAACATTCAGAGGTTTAAATGGTCACCATTCTGCACCATGACAGCTGTTGGGTTAAAGTTAGTCCCAACTGGGAGCAATTTGAAACCAACTATGTCAATGTGGGTCAATACATCATGTCCTATTTCAAAGGTTCGTCCAGATTTAGCCAAGAATTCAAAAGACGACTATTTTATTTGTGGATTTCTACAGAATCCCCATCCCTACAGGTTTTATCTTAGTATATTTATACCTCAAGGGATTACACAATTTAGTGCAGTTCCATGAAAACAAATCTTGTCCAATATCTCCATTGGTTTACGATGAGTTCTAGCTTCCCGGATTATTTCAATTTGGTGAAGGACTGTAATTGATGAGAATTTGAAAGACCATAATGTTAAGGATGATGGGAAAGTTTATAACCAGTTGCATATTAAAAAGGGGCTTCAAAATAGTCTTTGTTCACGGTCCAATAAGTCTGATCCCTTCACATGGAGTTGTCTTAGTTTTCTGGATTTTTTGATCATGTGATCAAGTTAGGATCTCTAGGAGCGACTTCCCTAAGACAGGACATTCATGCGTGACATCCGAAACATCAGTTATAAAGAGCGGTACGTTGGCTGAACAACAAGGACTCTGGACCAAAGACATCAACATCCAACACGCCATTTACAGGGAAGATAGTAGATTCCTTTAGAAACCTTTTGCTGAACACTTCGTACCCTAGAACGTTGTCTTTGAAGGCTAGAGCACCTTCTGAGTTACGTCCAACATTCGGTGCCCATTGAGAAAGTAGTTTATTATCAGCAATGAGTGGAAAGGTTAAGGTACGGAGGTCAGGTTCAATTTCATTAACCACAATTGTCCTCGAACATCACAAGTTGTATTCGCTAAACCTTTAACCAACCCTTGGTGTGAGAATGTCGTCACGAGTTCCTTTAAACTTCTGTAAACGAAACCACAAAGTTCCCCAAACCAAGTTGTTATAATCGCCTAACCCTAACTGTAGTTTATTGGACTTGACCACTAACTTTCCCAAACCTTCACCATATCATAGTTGCTTTTCCACCTTTTGTATAAAGCGAGAACGTTGGAAGAAGATGTTGAAACGTCCCTGAACGTATGCTGAGGTTTTGACTCAGATATCAACTACTTTTGACTCATTATGACCTGGTTCCTTAAAACCTCTCTGATATTTGAGTAAACTCCCTCCGCAGATGAAGACCTTGAGAAACAGCGAGTAAGTGAGTTGAGATAATTTCGTCTATGAACTTCCTGTGTCTTATTTGATGTTTTCTACGTCTGAGGTTTCTGGGAACAAGCTGTTTTCTGTGTTGTTCTGTACTTTTCTTCCTTCAGTTTGTGAAGTCTCTGTTCCTGATGTCTTTAGTTAGTCTGTGTAAATGTGTACTGATGAGAAGAAAGCACAAATGTCAGTTTCAGTGGACGTTGCTGTTTGGTTGTTTCTCCTTCGATGCTGTTACCGTTTGCCTTCACTCGATTTCACTCATAGGGAGGACAGATTTATAAAAGTTGGGGATGTGTGAACTTTTATCAAATCAACACAAATATCCTTATTCAATCCAAGCTGCCAGTGCATGCTTCATCTCCCTTTAATATCACTGTGTACAGTAATGTTCCCTGCAGCGGCTGAAGGGGAAATTGATGCTGTAATTTTCTCAAATGGCTTCCTTTCCATCCCAGCCGCTGGAACGCCACCAGGGGTAAAGCCACATGAAAGATAAGGTGTTAAAGTACAGGAAAACTGGTATCAAATCATAAAAAAACACCCTGGAGAAACCCATGGATTCTGGGTGCCGCTCGTGATGAAATTCATGTTTTAATTGTGTGTCGGAGAATTTGTACAATAATGGTTGTTAAACATGACGTCTTAGGGGATATGCAATGAGTATACGTAGGTAGAGAACATGTAAATAGGAACGTAGATGTTGTGTGAAATACTTGAAATCCCTTTAACTAGTTGTTCTTGGATGTGCTAACCCCCTTAGCCTCGTCATTCTCCTCATGACAGGACCAGGATAGGCTATGAAACGCATGAGAAACGTGGAGAAGAAGCACCGTGTAGCCAAGGAGCCGAGAGTATTTCTAAGTGCCTGAATACTTCTCTCACCGTTTTATTTTTGTATTCTCCTTCCTCCACCTCTGGTCTCTGTTCTGCACATACGCCTCTCTTTAGTTTAGTTCAGTGGATTTTAATTTGCAAGTTAGAAGAAGAAGAAGAAGAAGAAGAAAATGATGGACCATGCTGATGTAAACTGAGGGATAATGTTAGCTCTGACGATCATGGTTGAAAAAAAATGAAAATGAAATAAAGGAGGTATGAATTGGTTCCTGGTGTTTTTATTCTTTCAATGTTGATGTAGGTGTCTCTACTTTAAAGAGTCCTCTCCTGCTGATGTTCAGGGGTATATCAGTATGTAGTGTCTCTACTTTAAAGAGTCCTCTCCTGCTGATGTTCAGGTGTATATCAGTATGTAGTGTCTCTACTTTAAAGAGTCCTCTCCTGCTGATGTCCAGGGGCCGTATTCACAAAGCATTTTATCTTACCGCTAGGAGTGCTCCTAACTCGCGCTAAAACATTTTACGTAGGAGTTTTTTCTTAAAAGTTATTCACAAAGCCGCTGAGACCTACTCATACTAAGGATAAATCACTAAGAGTGAACTAAGAGTGACGCGCTGTTGCTATG
>NW_011344499.1:0-2523 GCF_000735185.1 Notothenia coriiceps
TGTGACGGTTTTGTGTGCCCTCCCATGAAAATCATATGCCCTCCCTTTAGATTCATTCTGGCGCCGGGTCGTATTTATGTCCATATCGATCAGATCTAGCTAGTTCTAAATAATGATATGACTGCCTACTTATCAAAATATAGAACAGTATATGCATTTGTTTACATAAGGGTCAAAATGACCCCGTTTGGCAGTTCTAGGTATAAATGCTAAACAAAGTCTCTTCATCCCACACCCCTCCAAAATTCACTAGATGATAAATATACACATTTTAGGAGTAGTCACAAAGTTGAGATGTGTGGGTTTGATTTTAACATAAGAAAAAATTACTGGGCTGCTATTCAAAATCGTCAATTGTAGAAAACGGTGCATGGTCGGAAAAAAAATAGTCACACATGTGCCTGGTTAATGTTGCCTGACATGTGTGGTTGCGTTCTTGGCTCCACTGCTTCTGTGACAACTTTCTTCTATTTGCTGTACTCTGAACGGTCATTGCTCAGGTTATTCTTGCCCAAACTCTCCAACAGAACCATGTATTTTCCTGCCAATTTGTGTCAGTTCCAAATTCGAACCAGTTTTCGGGGATGCGGGCAGGCACTGCTGCAGTGGAAACACACAAAAAAAAACTGGTCCGCTATCAAGCACCAGCTCTAAAATTGCTGCAGTGGTAAAGGGATATACTTGCAGGTAAATAAAAATAAACTAATTAGGGTTTTTGAGATCACATGTCATTTACTCAGATAATATCATATTTAATGATGAATGTGATACTAATACAAATGATGTAAGCGTCAGAAACACATTCATAACCACTGCATTTCAATTCTGCCGAGTTGTGTTTACCTGCAGAGTGTTGACATGTATAGGTGTTCCACCAGTTCCATTGACTGTGTTATTTGTTTTATTTGAAGGCTTTTTTCCTTCTTTCTCTTGCAGAGCTTTCTCCTTTGTGGCCATTTTGGCTTTCTCCTCTTCAATCCGTTTGGGACTGTTAAGCATCACCTAAAAGGAGAAGGAGAGGTAGGCAGAGAGGGAATGAAGGAAAGAGTGGGAAAGAGTGGACAATAAAGAGGGGTTAACTTGGTTTTGGATTTCTGGAAGAACGCACTCCCACCTGTGTGACTCTCTTGTCAATCCAACTTATCCCCCTTAGATGGGGCGAGTTAAGCCACAAGACCATTTTAGAAGTTATATGTGTATGCCCCTTTGCTATATAATATAGAATTATTATTGCATTATACTTTTGATTGACAGAAGACATCCTGAAGTAAATGTTGTTCTTGTTGTCGTCATTTGACTTTTATCTCATTTTTCCTTGCAACATAAGTAAAAATGAAATCATCTTACCAAACTCTCCCCTAGATTCCTTTATTTTCCTGGGCACTATCATCACCCAGAACCTCAAGTGGGAGCAGAACATCAGCTTTCTAACAAAAAAAAAGCCTAGCAGAGGATGTTTTTCCTGCGGCAGGTCCGAAGACAATGACGGAGAACTTCTACACTTTCATCAATGAGTCCATGCTCACCTCCTCGATCACTGTTACGTGCCATGTTTTGTTTGTGTGTCTCTCTCCCCCTCTCCCTCAGGTGCTCCCAATCCCCAATCAGAGCATGCAGAAAGGCCTGAGGAAGGCTGCAGTCCCTGGGTGTTTCTCTATGTCGAGGACGCTTCCTTGGTAGGACATGTCTTCTGAGTCAGGTCCATCAGAAGCGAGGCAAGAATCCTTCCTAGCCTCCGAAAAAGAAGAATGGTGGAACAGGATAACAGATGTGCAGGTGTGCGTCATATGCGAGGCCCTGCCTTAAATGGAGTGTGATCTCCGCAAAATACTTTGGAAATTGGTCCGTGCGCAAAGCATTGTGGGGATTTTAAGACCGTGGAGGATACACATGTGCAGCCTCGAAATTTCCTGCAACGAAGGAGGCCGGCCTCGGTAGAATTCCAAGGATCCTGGACATTGGAACAGTCCTTCTGCGGGACTCGATGACGTAGCATCCTTGAAATAGTGGCTCTGGAGGAGCCTTCCTCGACATTGAGAAACACCCCCTCTCTTCCTTCTCCTCTGGGCTGCATGTGTGACCAATAACTAATGTTGTTACTTCCCTTTGTACCCCTAGTTTATAAGGGAACGTGACATAATGTAAAAATAACCGGGAGAAAAAAAGGGAGAAGAAACTGATTGGCAGAATTAGAAGATACAGTTCAATTACTCCAAAAAAAAGAGGGCTCACCAGCCAATTTACAATGTAAACTAAGAACAACTTTCTTATAAAAGGAAGTGATTAAATTACACAATTAAAACATCTAACAATTAACAAAACACAGGCTAAACCAACTAGTGTCACACAGAGACCCTACACATCTGAAAACATTTACCCCTCCCTCATTAACCTTGAAGTTTAGCCTCAGTTGCAGCACCGTGGCTGCTGGTGTGGCAGCCCAGGTTGATGAGGGAGGGGTAAATGTTGTCAGACTGAGGAAAGAATTCACCAGGAGAGTTTTCTTGACTAATAGAATGAATT
>NW_011344500.1:0-2750 GCF_000735185.1 Notothenia coriiceps
TTAATTAACTATTAGTAGAGAATAACGAGTAATGAATATACTTTATAGGGATCCTATTAATATCTAATCATTAAAATAATGAAATTCAATAACGTGCTTTAACTACTAGGTGTCCCTTTATATCAGCTGTGCACCGTTATGGTGTAAATACAGCCTATCTACCAATTGGATCAAATATAAAAGTCATCCGAATTAGTGTTGATACTGCAAAGAGACGTATTGTGTGAAAAGAAATGTAAGATGTTGTTTAATTGCTGATATATTTATGATCCACGTCACGTTTTCAGTGTTGGCGGCAGTTCCTCATGTTTGTCTAGCAGTCTTCTCATCAGGGCTCTATAAATAGAGAATTACGGCAGATATGTAATATTTAATCCAGCCGAACCGTGTATTACAATGCCGTTATGTGATGACTTTCAAAGAGAAAAGCAAGCAAACTCAGAATAAAGTATTTTTTTAAAATGTTTTCGGTCTGTTTCCGGTATTTGTTAATGAAGATGTGATGTGAGATGTGAGACTGGGTTGGAAAATTGCACAGGGGAAAATAACATATATGCCACAATTTTAGATGCAGATTCTGTTAAACTAATACGTTTGCGCTGTGGACCAACACTATAGACTGACGGGGAAGGAGGTAGCAATAAAGATAACACCATTAAACAGTTACACAACATAACAGAAATAATATCGATAGCAGCGTCCCTAGCAACCACCTTGGTAACAATGAAAGCGTTGAATGGACACAATTTCCTGAAGTAATCTTCGTAATAACTAGCAAACTAAAGATCATGTACATCCACTGCACACATAATCTGAAATAACAACTCATATTTCTCGCATCAAATTACATCAAAAAGCATTTTAATGGCCAAACTAACCTTAAAATAGGCATTTTCCACCGAGAATAAAACGAAGTTCGGCCATGTAAAAAATGTGAAGATCACGTGACATTGGAATGAATGGTGAAAAAAAACGTAAGGATCTTACAATTTCAGAGGCGTTTTTGTAGAAATACTACGTCCCAAGTTGTGGACCAACGTAGTTATTACATGTTTTTTTGTGAGACTGGGTTGGCTTTCCCAAACCTGTGTCGAGAGCTGGAGTTAAAGGAAATCTCAGATTTGCCTTCTTAATCATTTGTTTGGGTCCCTCACTTCCGTTTTGCTTCTCATGCACTGATTCGCTAAGCTGAACAGCCAATCAGAGTGATTTCTTTGGCCGACTGCCTCCCGATCCAACATGTCGAATCAGTGGCGTAAGGTGTCGGCACGGCCGAAAAGACACAACGGTGCAGTACACACCAATCTGAGTAGGGCGACACGACGCTCATCGACGGCCCGACATCTATCGACGCCGAAAATCGGCTTGGTGTGTAAGGAGCTTAAAGCTCTTTGAGGGGTGGTAAAGACTGGATCAAGCGCTATATGAGTACAATCCATTGACCATCTACTTTGTCATGTAGAGTGAGTTGTATTCATGTAAATCTTAACCTACACCAAAGAAAAAATGAAAAATAAGTGAGAACGGGTAAAACTGGTATGGAGAAGAACAAAAGACATAGAAAGGTGAAATAAACCACTTTGAAGGCCAACTTTTACCAGAGATCAATAAAAAACGTCTGATGTCTTAACACAAGGTTAGAGAGGTACAGTATACAAGAGGCCAGTTTGTCTCTCACGTTCAATCCTCATCATCTCTCTATCTCGTTATCTCTCTCACACACACGCACATTCTCACACCCATACAGTCAGAAGTGATGGAGGCTCGGGTGATGTAAGTGTGCTGAAACTGAGCATGAAGGTCAGAGGGATGCTGGGAGAACACAGACCCGCATTACTGAAGTGACAGAAGAGAAATCTCATCCTCACTCTTTCTGTCCGTCTCCCTAAAACACACAGAAATGCAGACAAAACACACACACACACACACACGCTGTATGGCTGATGGATACTTTTTGAGTTGGAGTGGAAGATTCCTGTTGTTTTCTGCTGAGCACTTTCTGCTCAGCACTGATTGCCAAGAGTAATGGTCAGTGAAGAGCCCCACTACTCTGTGAGTGTGTATGTGTGTCCATGTGATAGAGAGGGGGAGACTTCTTGATTCCAAAATCTTTGTTGTATTTTCACACAGACTTTCCACTCTAACTGGATTCGTTATGCTTGACCACTCATCCCTGCGGACACACACATTGAGAATTTGCATATATGCGCTCAGCCAAGGAGCTTTTGACCACTCAACTGTGAGGCAGCTGGCCCAATGTAAAGACTGCATTCCCTCATCATCCTCAAGGCTAACTAAAAGGCTGGCAAGCAGGAACTGGTCAGGATATCATGCATGACTCTCTTCTAAAGATCTAAAGAGGTAGCTATAATGTACTTTTGGTTTGGAGCTCGGTCTCGTGTCATCCATGTTTCACGGAAAACTCATGGATGACCATGGTCATCCATGGACATCCGTGATCTGTCCATGGTGGGTGTCCATGGTATGTTTGTCCGTGGTTTGTCCATGGTCATGAAACATGGACAGAACACGTACTACCCGCCTGGCCGTGAACTGACCATGATTGTCCATGGTCATGAAACATGGAAAAACATGTTCACTTGTCTGGCAATGAATTGACCATGATTTTCCATGGTCATGAAACATGCACAAACATGGACAAATCCTATATTATTTCCATCCATGAAATATCCATGATTTTCCATGGTCATGCAACACGGTGAAACATGGACAATCACTGATATTTTTAT
>NW_011344501.1:0-1544 GCF_000735185.1 Notothenia coriiceps
ATTTCATTTCATTTCATTTGTATTTGTCCCGCTCATGGTACGCAAAACCAAATGTACAATTATTGCCAACAAAACATGTCTCTACAAACACACCATTGAGCGAAAAGGAGCAGGGAGAAGAATACAATCTTTGACCTGCCCCTTTCTAAAAAAATACAAAATAAAAAGAAATAGATGGTCTGCCCTTCATAATAACAAAATGTCACACCCTCATCTGAGTCCTACTGGAGAAGAAGGTGGAAAGCATAATAATAATAATAATAATAATAATAATAATAATAACAATGGGACCTGCAAATAAAGAACAGACATCACATCAAAGACATCAACATACTGTATGTATCAATGCAGGACCAGAGTACATGTCCATGTGACCCGAGCCAACCAATCAATAGCGATCAAACAAATATCTTCTATTAAAACAAAACGGATTACTACACACGTTTCATGGCTCCTACAAGTGTACAACATTCATTTTTCTAACTGTTTAAATCAAAAACAATAAACAAAGATTTGTGAGATCAAAAGATCAGGTACATGCAAAGTGCAATATTAGTTTTTCTTGCCCTTAAAAAACAATAGTGATGGCATAAAAACTAAAATGTACAAGATAAAAAATCCATATTAAACCTGTGCAGAGCCACATATTGGATGAAGTGTGTTCTGTATTCCTTTCTCTCCTGTATGAAGTGTTCATTTGAGCTGTGATCCTTATTTATATTCTGCTTCAATATGCTCCATACTGTATTTATTGCGCTACTTGTTGCTGCAGAGCCTTTCCCCCCCCCTGCAGGGATCATTAAAGTGTCCCCTCTTTTTTTTGTTTATAACTGTATACAGAGGCTTAACGGGATTACTCAATCAGGATCCAAGAGAGAAGTAACTGTATTCCCTTTCAGCTAGAGGGTAAAACATGTGGGGTAACAGCAGGATTACCTTGTTTCAATCAGGAGGGGCGATTTGGATGTAAGGATACATATCTATTGCCAGGAATACACAAATGAATGTAATGGAGTTTTGGCGATTAGGCCCCGCGGGAGTATCATTCGGTAGGGGAGAACCGATCCGATGAAACCCCCCGGGGTCTAGACACTGGTGGTGGTGAATGGATGGTTGGGGTCGGTCTGAAGGGGAGGGGCTTAGCTTGACCCTGGTGGTGGTGAATGGATGGTTGGGTTCGGTCTGAAGGGGAGGGGCTTAGCTTGACCCTGGTGGTGGTGAATGGATAGTTGGGTTCGGTCTGAAGGGGAGGGGCTTAGCTTGACCCTGGTGGTGGTGAATGGATGGTTGGGTTCGGTCTGAAGGGGAGGGGCTTAGCTTGACCCTGGTGGTGGTGAATGGATGGTTGGGGTCGGTCTGAAGGGGAGGGGCTTAGCTTGACCCTGGTGGTGGTGAATGGATGGTTGGGTTCGGTCTGAAGGGGAGGGGCTTAGCTTGACCCTGGTGGTGGTGAATGGATAGTTGGGTTCGGTCTCAAGGGGAGGGGCTTAGCTTGACCCTGGCGGCGGGTCAAGGGTTAGCGGAGCGCTATGATAGGCTTGATG
>NW_011344502.1:0-5782 GCF_000735185.1 Notothenia coriiceps
ACTTGTCTGGAAATACCGAAGACTAGAAACGGTTTTGAAAACTTTTGTCACGTAGTGATCGTCTTCTCAATAGAACATCTTTGATAATGTCTTCTGGCCAATCAGAATCAAGATAACGGGGTGGTGTTGTTACAGGAAGTCCCGAGGGAGAATACTTTTGCTGTAGTACATATCTCTTTATACATCGATACAATATTACGTGTTGATAGAAATCAACACGTAATGAAATAAGACCCCACGGTTTGATGATTGATAGGTGTGTGGGCTGTCTTTCATTTTGACACACAGAACAATGTTATAATAAACATACATACACACTGTGTTAAATGGATATATCCGCCTTCTTTCATTTATCGTTCAATTCCCACAACAATACATAAAGAAATGGCATATTTTAGACATAGTTCGAATGGTGATTATTCATGATTAATTCATTTTTAAGCTGTGATTAATCTGATTAAAATTTGTAATCGTTTGACAGCCCTAGTTAATTATAAACTGAATTGGCTGAGAAAATATTCCTACCACTTAAGCTAAATCAACTCCCTCTTGGATGGAAAAGACATTGTCTCAAATCGAAAATAAAAATAAGTAAGGTTGTTTTTCTGAGCTCATGAATAGTGCGCTTTTGCATGGTTCACGGCAAAAACACTGACAACTTTTAGGACTTTTACTGGTAGTGGAATATGTTCAAAGTGTGCTATTGATACTTACCTTGCAGAACACAGTTGCTGGTCTACCGCTGCCTCGATCAGTAAGTTTGTTTGTTTCATTGTGTGACTTTAGTGTTTAAATTCACTTATTTTAGTGTTCGGATTCACCAAAGCCACACAATAACACAAACTAAGTGATTGAGGCAGCAAATTTGCCAGCAAGTCCAGTTTCCTGAAAGGTAAACTGATGAGTTTTGTCAAAGAAGTCTAGTGGTTGAAGAGAGCATATAACAGCTTCAGTTCCCCATTGGAAACGGCTGTCTGACAGTGAGATAAAGCGGTGAACATTTCTAAATATAGCGTTCCGGTACTTCTGTCTGCTTCTACAAACTGGAGGCGTGCCGATTCCAATCTACTGTAGGTAAAACATTGACTATCTCCAAAAACCTCATACAGCCCAATTCAAACACTCGATGTCCTTTATGGAGTTGGATTTATACACAGTGTACAGGGGGACAGTGACAGACTGTGTACAATGCAAAGGGGGACAAAGGTAAGAGGACAGAGACAAAGGTTAGGGGAGTCAAAGGGTTCAGCAGAGACACACAGATCAATAATGGGAGTTTAACCAGTTTTCATCTCTAACCTATCAGACCTCCCTAATCTCTCTCACTGTGGACGACACAACTTTTTGGATCCAAATTGTACACACCAAAACCAACATTACAGTGAGTTTACAGTTCAACGCAAAACTGACTGCATTTTGTCCACTTAAAAAGAAATTGTTCAAGATTTGTATGTATGCTTTTAAGGAAATGTATATTGTGTAAAGCTTTAACTTCATTCAGTTATGGAAAAAGTGCTTTTACATGAAAAGAAAATAGCAATATTGCCTTTTAAAAGTCTTGTATTCAAGATGTATGTGCACCTGTAAAGGGTGTGGACTACAGTACATATGCACTGGGATAATGCAAAAGACCTGAAAAGACAAACATCAGCAAAAGGCAAACGTCAGGAATGACATGCATGACAGTGAGAGGGGGATCTTATCTGAGTGTGTCCTACACAGTGGACTCTGCACATCGGCAGGTTTTATGGTCTCAAAGTTTTTCACTTACAATGCGGGTATTGTACTCAGTGTGCCTAGATGACTGTAGCAGGAACGGACACACAAGTACTGTTATCGCTCACAGCAAGCATCCATTACACCCCAGAAATCTCCTGCTGAACCCTCCCAAAAATCTGTTTCTCATTCTCAGTTTTTGCTGCTCCCATCCCCCCCCTCACCCTTACTGTTTTTCACCCTAAGCCCTCCCCCTCATGTCTTTTGTTTTTCTCTCCCCCCTCTGGGATGAAACAACACAACCGGAGTGTGAGTGTGCAGCTCCCTTTAACGGCTCGTTGTTTTAGTGAGCCCTATGAACAGAGAGAGGCCCCCATCAGGAAAACATTGTTGGACGTCCTGCTTGTTGCGGAATACGAGGTCAGACAAACATTGGGGAGAAAAGAAGCGCCTGGTGGGAGAGAGTCCAACCGGAGACCCCTCAAAGTACACTCACACATGTGCTGTCCTGTATCCGACCTTACTAGACTCTTTTCTTTTTGTGTTTTCTTCTTCTTCACTTCAATTCAGAGGGAAGAATTATACTTTTGCTCCACTACATTTCTTTTGTTATTTCACATGATTTCTGAAAAATATGATGCTTTGGTGTAAATTGAACCATTCCACAGTAAATACATTACAGATGTGATCGATGTAATCAGTCAAATGATTTTTTTTTCACCATTGTTTTGATCAGTACTGTAACGTGGGGAAACATGGCCTTCTCCAACAAAGGCTGTTTGGTTCAAAAAGAAACTTCACGTCAGATATGCTCATCTATTTCCATTATAATAGGCGCTTTCACACCGGAGTACTTTTACCCGTACTTTTCCCGTTTAGTTCTGTTAGTGCCTGGAATTTTGCCTTCACACCAAAAAGAGTACTTAGTTTCATTTAATCGTTTATTTGAACCGGGACAGTGCTCATTAATGAACATTTTAAACAAAATAATGCTTTCAAATGTAAATGAGCCGGATTTTAGCTTTGAGCTAATTTCCATCCGTAGTCCCGTCAGAGAACTTTTACCCTCATTTTTAGTGCCTGCTAGAGAGGTGGGAATATCCTGGGGAGAAAAAAGTACCAATTTCTGATTGGCTGGGCGAATTGTAATCCACGGCCCGTAAAGCTCGGAAAAGTTTTTTGAAGCCGCCGCATTTTTGCTGGCATTAGCATTATTAGCATTAGCCCCGCGCACCAACGGAGAGAGAATAACTTATGGCAACACAAAAAAAAACATTGGAGCGGTGGAGTGATGAGGAGGTGTCGGCGTTCTGGCGATTTACTCGGAAGGCTAGAAGCTGCTGGTGAAGTTGTCTGCGGCCTGCCAGTAAACCCAAAGCAGAAGAAGAAGAAGTGACGTCAGCAGCTTCATTTGCGTAATCTTCCCTCAGGGAACTTATTCCGGTGTGAACGCGATCGGCTCTTAGTTCCATGGGGGTACTAAGTGCTGGGAACTAAGCGCTGGGAACTAAGCAAAGTAATTGGTGTGAAAGCGGCTAATGGCTCCAACAATTTACTGGTTTTTTTTTAGTTAACGAGCAATTTGTTGTATTTCAAGCCTACGGAATACAGCAAAAATAGACTGAACTGATTACAGATAATTGATTTATCTTTAAGCAGTATATCATTGCATATTTTCCTCTATTCTGCTCCCATATTTAGTGTTAATATTGCAATTAAGGAGAGTTTGAACTTCTAACAGACAAAGGTGTCCTCTCTCTCTTTCCTTTTATCAAAACTCGGACACTGTCCTCTTTCCTTTTTATTCCTCCTCCTCATTAGCAGAAACAGTATAAATATTCCAATTAGGCACTGTCACATTGCAGTGCCAAAAGCATCTTCACATTCTGTCAGCTGGAAAAACTCGACAGTAGATTGGTGATGGTTACATTAATCAAACAAAAGCACATCCAGGAGGTGGAGAATTCCCAAGCTTGGAGCAAACAGGTCATGGTTTTTTTCTGACAGTATTGGTTGCATTGGGTGTCCAATTGCATTTACTGTCACAAGGTTAGGAGCATGTGGTCTCTATTTTTTGTGAAGGAATGTTAATTTAACTTTGCTTGACAGTGGTTTTGTTGTTGTGTGCAGTGGGAGTGTACAGCAGGGGCAACAACATTACTTACATACTATATTAATTCAGAAAAATTGCCTACATACATTTTCTGGATCAGGATCACTGCCCTACTTGGGCTTTACATTGTGAAATATATCTACACAGTTTATAAAGTACAGCTAGTGCTCTTGTTGATAAAAGCCACAGATATTAGTGATACAAAGGTCCAGAGAGCAAGGTATAAAGGGGGGGACGTCACTTTCTTATCTTCCTAGCTGGTCTGAAGTAGCAAGAAATGCTCTCAAATCTGTCTCGTCCTGCAACATGCCCAGCCGTAAGCCATCTTCTTATTTTGTGCACAGATAAAGAGGGAGGATTTCAACAAATACTTAGAACATTTGTTGACCTTGCGGTGTAAATAGCCCTGCAAAGACATACTCCCTCTTCTAAAGCTTAAAACGTTTCCCAAACAAAATGTCTGTGGAAGAGAGAGATAATTCAATAATTTAACTAAAGACAGCTACTCGTCATGTGCTCATCACTTTCTGAGACCCTTTAAATACTTCTACTCTTCTTATTGATTCAGATTTTAAATACAATGGTAGACTTTGGAATTACTTGATATCAGGGAAGCATGCATTGTGTCTGTCTTTCTTTCTTTATTTAAGAGCAATGGGATTTAATGCAGGGTGTAATCAGTAACAAAACCAAAGAAGGGTGATGAGGAAGCTATGAAAAAGGTTAATGTCAACAAGAATAAACAACAGAAAACAAATCTGGGTCAGATTTTTGGGAAGAACTTTGTGAATGTGCTTCCACATATAGGACTATCATGCACATTGGTAGAGTTGTTAAAGCTAATGGGTTATGACAGGGCCGTCCCTGGCCAACATGAGGCCCCACGCAAAGTTATATGAATAGGCCCACAGTTTCGCGAGCGTCGACGGCGGGGGGAAGGGGGGGGTGCAAGTGGAGCTTTGCAGCGGCGAAACCGTGCAGCGCCACACTATTTGAGCCGCATAAGCGCATAGGTGCGCCGCATTTTCGGCTCAGTTGAGGCACCCTCCGCAAGATGAGGCCCCCTCCGCAACGCAGTCTGCATGACCGGCCTGTAGGGAAGGACGGCTCTGGGTTATGATCACAATGTAAAGGTTTGATTCCAGCTTTTGGACCTTTTTTTCATATAATCTTACCCCACTCTCTCTCCCCCCATGTGTACACTTTGTCAAACAGAGGTAAAAAGGCCAAAAGGGGGTTATATCTCTTAATTTTCCTGTGTATATGTATATAACCCATGTGTAATGCAACATGCTGCTATTAAAAAAAATACATCTTATCTAATCTAAGAGGTTTGCAGGACTTTTAATTGTACCAGTTCTGCACTACTGAATCAGAGGCCTCTCCTTTATATAAATCAGGGGTACTCAAACTTTTTTGTTAAAGGTCCACTTGTGAATTTTATACAAGGTCAATGGTCCGGATCAATGTCAGTAAAGTCCCTCCCCCCCCCCGGAGCGGAGCAACGAAGTTTCGGCTCGCATGGGGCCCCCTTGAGGGGGTTTCCCAACATGTCGATGCAGTAAATTAAAGTGTGATTCATGATCATGTTGAACTCACGCAGCGTCAGACAATAAAACCCTCTCTCTTTTCCTCCGTACCCAAATCTTTTTAAAAACAGGGGTACAACGACCGGGTACAGATTTGCTGCCGATCTGACGTCAAATCGTCGGCGGACCCACACAAAGTTGCTATCAGAAACAATGCCTGACATGTTTTGGACGTAATCTCGTCTTTGTTTACATTAGCAAGCGTCGCTAACACTCAGAGCTAACCTGTACTGGAGAGCACTTGTGTTTAAAAAGCAGGAAATAAAAAAAAGAACTCACCTTGTGATAAACCCGCAAGAGAAAAAGCATTTGAGCTCCATACTGTTTCAGAAAATGTAGTCTTTGATGTGGTTTAGAACAGGAT